>NC_044496.1:24456271-24518771 GCF_902362185.1 Chanos chanos
ATTTGGGCAGCTCTCACTTGCTCCTGTAGCACAGCTGTAACTGACTAAACAGTGCATGGTTTTCCAGAGGTGCCTACTTATAGATCAGTCGGAAAATCTACACCCAGATACTCCTCGTAATCAGATAAGAGCTGCTAAGATTTTCCGAAAACACTGTCCTCTTCTTCCTCCTCCACTTACTCTTCTTTTTTCACTTCCTCCATCTTAACTAGACTCATTGTTCATTGTTCATTTAATTTCAGTAATTTGTCTCGTTATCTCTCTAAATAATTTTGGCAGTATCAGCTTGCGGTCATGCCACAGTGGCCTAGAAGGATGACATAAATGTATGAAATAATGTAAGAAGTTATGTTTGATCCTTAAAACAGACCTTGTAAGTTTATTTATATATGAGTGATGAGCATAGGAAAATGTGTGTGTGTGTGTGTGTGTGTGTGTGTGTGTGTGTGTGTGTGTACTTGTGTACGTGTGTATGTGAGAGACAGAGATGGTGAAAGTGGATGGAGCAGTGATGTGTCAGCCAAATTGTAGTGCTGTGGTGTGTGAATGATTTGATTGTGACTTGCACCTCTCTCTCTTTCCCCTCTCTCTCTCTTTATCCATCTCTCTCTCCCTCTCACAGTCTGGTGTTGTTTTTAGACCCTTGCACCAGTAACTAGAGCTGTGGGCAACACACCGGTAATCTGGCCCAGCTGGGTTCCCGTCGTTGCTAATTGGTGCAAATGAGGGGGGACCTTAGATTGCCAGGGCACGAAAACAAAAACCCCCCAGTAACGGACCTGTGACACCCCGAGAGGGGGTTCATGGGAGGAGGACTCCCACCAAACTGTGACCTGTCAGTGGCTGAGGGAGAGTGGATTCTACACATCCGTTTGCGATCAGTAAGAGCTGGAATCTGGGCAGAGAGATCCTGTCTGTCAGTAGGCCTGAATAGGAAGAAATTATGCCCATCAGAGAATTTGCCAGAACTGACGTGGGTTGGTGGCTGATGAAACCTAATGTCTGTCATTTAGATGAGGAAATTGGAGCAATTCTTATCTTACAACGCTTTAGCTGATGACATCATGGGTTAGTGGTTAATGGTGGCATACCTCATCTATGTCACCAAGAGCAGTATGATCCATAGGAGAGAAAGCATAAAAAAAAAGTTGGGAAACATTGGGAGTGGCCAAAGTTCAGAGGGCAATCTTATCTGTTTATTATCATTACTCAATCTTTATGCTTCTGTTTTGACGGCCCTCCATAATACAACTCAAAACACTGTCACACTGTGAAAGGCCTACTGACCTAACTTAAGCAAGTTTGAATTTTATTACAAGAGGAAGGGCAAGAGGTATTTACCTCAAGCCTCTATAGTACTCATGATGTGGAGACACTACTACAAACAAACAATGTTCAAATGTTGTCTGTAATAAAAATCGAACCGCCATCATGAAGGCTTTGAGGCTCGTAAAGAGACAGAGAACTAAGTATGGAGGCCAGTGGAGGAGGGTGGTGGTTTGGTTGGAGGATGGGTGGATGTTGTGTGAATGAGGAATGGTACAGGAATGTCTTCTCAACATCTGGGGCCCATGTGGATCCGTTAGAAAGACGGACAGATCAGGAAGAGAGTGCCAGTCTTGGCTAGACCTTAAGACAACATGGTCAGGCCAACTGTCCCTGTCCAGTTCTCGGTAAATCATTGGGACTTTAACACACATATACTCTTCAGACCCCAGACTTCAGGCACAAAGAACATTCCTGTTAACTCTGGAGTATCCTGCTACAATAGCTCTTTACTCCTTTGAATAGTTTAGAAACATTTATATCAACAGTTCTCAGGGATAAGGGATTATTTTTTTTAAAAAATCGGTTTGAATTGTATGTTTGTGAGCATTGTTAAACATATAGGTTTGAATGATAGTCAGAGCTTAGCAGGTCTGGCAAAATTTTTAAAAAAAGTTTTAGTGGTGGGACCAACAGGCCCATAAAACAACACTAACATCAGGTCTCTGTGATGTTGACATAGTGATCAAGGAGAGATCAATCTGTCTTTCTCACAGGGGAAAATTTAATCAGGTCCTTTTGCTATATTTCTCCCTCTGTCTTGCCTAATCAGAGGCCATTTGAACAACACCCACAACCCAGAGATCAAAGTCCACTGTTTTATCTCCCTCCACCTCTCTCTCTCTCTCTCTCTCGTTCTAGTTTGTGTACCCATTGACTGGACTCTTCAACTTGTAGATAGAGCAGACAGAGAACCACTGAGGTGTTGTGTATGTATATATATAGTGTACAAGCAACAAAATTACTTCTGACACGCAACCTCATACACACACACACACACACACACACACACACACACACACTCCACTGACTCACAAAATAGTTTCCCCCATAACTTACAAACCATTAGATAACAATATTGCTTAGGAACAGTTTGACTTAATGTTTCAAATAGTGAATGCATAAAATACCAAGTTTATAAACTCTTTACTAGATCAAATTGTCTGAAATTTGCAATTGTGACCTGTGTTATTAACGGTTTCCTTGCTGGCTTGTAGTCACCACTGTTAGATGAGTTTGACAACACAGTTTTCACGGGACACCAAACGCTCTATCACAGCTCCACGTTGAAACAAAATACTGATGTTTGATAAGCGTAGGATCAATGCCCTCCTATGCATAACTGAGCCAGTCTGATCAGAGACAAACATTTACCATACAACTTTTACCAGCGGTGAGCGAGGTGCCTTTTTTATTAAACATAACTGCTTTAAACAGTCTAAAGAGCCAGTAAAAAAGGCTTGAATAATTATATGCAAATATATAAAAAAAAAATCAACATAATGTGTTAAAACATCTGACAGTAAACAGAATGCACCTATTATGAAAATACACCCTGGAGGAGTTCTCTCTTTCTCTCGCTCTCTCTTAGTCAAACACAAGAAGCTCCTGACACACCTTAGCCTTGTGCTTTAAATGTCCTGCTCCACAGAGTGGCCTAAGGCATGAACAGGTCTGTTCATTCTAAGCCTCCCCTGAATATTCTCTTTTGAAAAAACAGGGATACAAAGTCAACACGGCAGATCCCCTCCTACAGGATACAGTGGAGGATGCTCAGCTTAGCATTTGCATAGCACATCTTCAGGGAGAGTGCCTCTCATTTCCCTCCCTAACGCTCACACGCCTCTTAACTGCACACTCTTAGCCTTTGCCACACACTGTTTTTAAGCCTGCAGCCATTTAGAAGAAAAGAAAAGAAAAGAAAAGAAAAGAAAAGAAAAGAAAAGAAAAGAAAAGAAAAGAAAAGAAAAGAAATCTATCATTTTGTTACAGTTCCTCAAATCTACAAACTGATGTCTTTACCTGTATGTATGTTGCTAGGAAAGAAAAGTTTCAGAGTAAAGAGGTTATTGACTGTTTTCCACAGAAATATAAAGGTCGTACCTAATAAAGAGTACAGTTTGGCTGGTGGACAGCAGAGACATGATTATATGCTGTGTTCCAAGCCAATAACAAATCTTCCTTTACCAGTTCCTGGTGTCATATCTATAGCAATAAAAGGGCCAGCTGCACTACTAAGCCAAGCTATCAGTCAACTACCTGTCTGTCAGTAGATACCAACTACCTGTCTGTACTCAGCAGCAGTGAGTACTTGGGAAAAATGCTGCTGTTTCCTATAAAAGCTACAGTTCATCTGTGCTCTTCCATAATTAGACATTCAAGGAAAATCGTTTGGATACTTTGAAATAGGGATCTTCATTCTCAGTGTCCTTGTTCAAGACATTATATACTACAGTAGTACATTCTTTAATCCATTTTAATGATTCTTGACCAAAGCTTTTGTTAGAGTATCTAGGAAGGGCAGTACTTTGAAAAAAAGTGATTAGAATTAGTTTATGAGTACTATTGTGAAAAAGTGGGTAAAATCTTAGTTCTCATTGTCTGTAATATAATGGTTGTCTTTGTTTGGAGATTCATTTGTTCCTACGTAAAGAAACAACATCAATTGAGGAAATGGGCTCCTGACCGGCATTTTGTTCCACGGACACAATAACCCAAAGATATGGAATTATGCTGTAGTCATGAAAGGGTAGGGCCCAGTCCCTTGTTCCCGATGTGTCATAGCGTCACCTTGGAAACCATATCAATAGTACTGGCCTATCTTATCGTGTTAGTGCTCCAAGAGCATGGCCCATTGTCTTTCTCATGCTGAACGGCTGCTGCAGATTCCCACCAGGAGATCTGGTGTAGAGTTTACAGATCTCTCTCTCTCTCCTTCTCTCTCTCTCTTTCCTTCTCTCTCTCTCTCCTTCTCTGTTTTTCTTCCCCTCTCTCTCTCTCTCTCTCTCTCTCTCTCTCCCTCTCTCTTTTTCTGTTCAGCCCTGTGTGTGTGTGCAGTACTTGCTTTCAAAAGCTCCTACACAGAGACGTGACCAGAGAGAAAGGTTTCACACAGCTACGTGATAAAGTGGTAAACACAAGGCAGCACTGAGGCAGGGCCAAAAAGGCCAACACGCTGTCAGTTGCTCTTGGGGGGTTGTTTAACTTTTTTTTTTCTCTCAAATGGAGTAAGATGATATTCAGTGGACTGAAATTCTAAAATGCTTGCTCATGGCTGGTCATGGTGTGGCAGGCTGGTCAGAGAAGTAATTTTGTTATATTGAAAGCCAGGTCACCCCTGGATGCTCTCCAGTCTATAAAGATAATTTAGCATTATTATGACAGCAGATGGGGTATGTCTTCCCAGTAGTTATTACCATGTTTCTTACACTTCCCCTGCGTCATGTTTATGATTAAAGGGAAGGTGGTGTATGTGTCACTTGTACAACAGATTTCATTTGAAATCATTTGTCAGTGTTTTTCTCACAAGTCATGTTCAAATTTTAAAAGCACTTAAAAACTGCCTACTAACTTCATTAATTTACAATTATTCATGTTTGGTGGCATTATGTTTTACTTTATTCTAAGGCAGAGAGGAGGGGGGAAATATATTTGCTGTTTTAAATATATATAAGCATGAATGTGACAAAAAACAGAGAAAAGAGAAGAAAAGAAAAAAGAAAACTAATTTCAGAGGATGCAAATAATTTATCACAACATCTGTCACTTGTAGAATTAAATATATTCTGCCTGTATATCCATTTCAGTCCAAATGTTCTGTTAATAAAACAGGGGAAAATGGCTGCTGCATAACTTTTTATTTTAGATCAGCCAAAATTATTTTTAGGTTTAGCTGATCATTAAAGAGTTTCTATTACTGATAAATTATAGATGAGCAGCAATGATACATATTGTTCTGAGCATATGTAAAAGCCAAACTCTAATAGTTAAGCTTTTATCTTATGCCTATACTCTATAGGTATATTTATATTTTCTATGCTCTATATAAGTCTAGTTTTGAAGGGACACTGCAAGTTATGTCAAAAACACTAAGGGAGAAGTAGTAGTTATAGTTTGGGATGTCTAGGAACATGGTAACTTACCTCTCTTCTCTCCCCCATTGCCACTTCGTATGAAATACACAAACTTTTACATTTGCTCATGCATTTACTTTTAGTTCCTAATAAAATGTAACATTTTTTAATTAGGATGGAATCACAACATCAGAGGCTATTTCTTTGAACAGAAGTCCTGTCAAGCTTATATCTTATACAGCTGCCAAGCAATCATTTCAGTGTTGCTTTATAGAGTTTATGTCCTATGTGAACTCTATGATCTTAGAACAGCACTATGGTCTTGTGTGAGTGGTTTCTCTTTGGCTCAGCACGTGCTGCCGTGGATTCAGACTGCAGGCGTCTTTGTGCCTTGTCGAAACTTGGACTTAGCGCCCATATCTGTGAGTCAGGAGTTCCTTCATGACTGGCATAAATACTTGGTCTGATTTATCAAAAACGTCTTTCAGCTTATTCAATTTTTTTTTTTTTTTTTTGACATTCCTGGAAATTTATATATAAAGTCTTGTGACACATTCCATTAACTAATTAATCATAGAGGCATTGAAGAGTTCCACTTTGAACTGCCCTTTTTTGTGTCATAGTCTTGATATAAGGGACTGGCTTGAACTTAAGATTTATATAAAAAAAAGAAACTGCAGCCTTAGAATTTGAAATCAGTTGATCAACTGAAGTGACTTAACCTGAAATTAATTTACTAAAGAGAATGAAAACTGTTTTGCATAAACACACAGTAATTAAAAACGAATTTCCCCATAGTTTTGTTTTTTAATAAGAAATAAACATGAAAACATCCACATCATAACATGCACACAAAAGAACAATTGACATAATATAACAATATATATATATATTAACAAACATCTTTGGAATCTGAGAGCAAAAGCTGGGTTTAAATAAACAATGCCATTTAAAACTAAATAGCTCAATAAAAATAATTATGACCTTAAGTTGTTTATTTAAAAAAAAAAGCGTTCTTTTTCTGACTTGATGGTTGAGTTTACAGTTAAAAATGGGTTTGTGTTGCTATAAAAAAAAATCTCAGAATGTTCACATTTAAACAGAATCCAAATCACTCCAGCCTCATCACAGTGATCTCATCTCAGTTTGCCATTTTTCCGTAAAAGCAAGACAGTAACGAGGCATTGTTGTGACCAACTTTATCTCGCCCCTCCCCAGCCTGTGCAAAAAGGTCTAAGCACTAGTGCAAAGTACTGTATGTAAATGGGCCATTGTGCATCCTCCTCCTGCTCTGTCTTAGGAAACTGTTCTACCCTCACCTTGGAAAGAGCCATGGTACACTACATGGTAATCAATAGGAGGAGCAAGTCAAACATATTTGCCTTTATACAAAATTGGCAATCGCTTTATAAAATTGTTTTATTGGGAAAAAAAGAGGAGGGCGTGAAAAAAAATGTAGACTCTAGGGTTTACCACAGTTTCACACTGTAAGACTTTGATCCTTTAAAAATGAAAGACTGGGTGAGTAATATAGCAAATGGCTTACATTTTGAGAAAACTGTAAAATAAAAGAATTGCCTATTGTCTCACCAATCAACAAGCAATGGCAGCAACACAGACTTTGCTATATACACAGCAGTGTGTGTGTATGTGTGTATATTTGTTAACGTACTTTATTAAACATGATTGCGTGTTAATGCTGTAACACACGGACAGAGGATTTCCCTGTAACACAGTAACAACTGTTCAGAGCCGTAACCTGAACTCATAAGCTCCCACAATCTCATTTTCAACTAATAATCACATTTTTTGTAACTTTACAACATAAAATTGTACAAGATATATTAATTTCTTCCCTTCATAAATAAATGCACAACTCCTGTTGCCAGTCCATATATATATATACAAATAATGAGCATGAAAATCCTGAGGAACATTTGTCCGCATACTGTGACCCTGAAAACCCTTTCACTGTTCAAATGACACATCAGTTCCTGAAACCCTTTGAAACATTAACATATCACGTAAAATATGAAAAAGAGAGAGAGAGAGAAAAGAGAGAGAGAGTTTTTCAAAGATTTAGTCTGAAATGACTTTAACTCATCCCCCTCTCTGAGTAGAAATCGAGAGGTTTTCATGTCACTGCATACATCAGTCTCCTTTGGAAAAAACACCGCACATTTTCGCACTGACACAGCAGAAAGCTGTCTTTGATGAAGAATGGTCCCTCCTGTGGGAGCCTGCCTGAGAGGTCAGCCATTTTATCTCTATAGTGTCTAAAGCTGTTAGAGTCGCAGCAGCTCTTGGCTGCCATTTGGCTGTTGGACGCGTTAAGACGCATTGAGGACAGACCTGCTGTATAAGGTCTGGTAGTAAGCTCCAGAATCAATAGCAGACGGGCCTGCGCTGTCATATATCTGTTTGGCAGCCACTGGTGACGTGGACGTGTAGCTGTTGTAGGCCATCACCTGGTCTTGGTAGGACTTGAGATCCATCTTCTGCTCATTAGACATGAGGTTGGTGATAGAGAAGGGGTGGTTGAAGTTGTAGTGGGGATCCATGGATTTAAGGGGATCATTCTGAAGGTCAAGGTGCTGCATAGAGCTAGGCAGGAGGTGGGGGCTGCCTCCCATGGGCTGAGAGTGGAGGTGGGAGGTAGAGGGAGCAATGGAGGATGGCACAGAGGAAGGAATAGGCACTGGGGAACTCTGTGCCAGTGAGGGAGTTGGATGTGGGCACTCCAACTGCACCAGACTCCTCTGCTGCTGCTCCTCTGAGGCTGAACCTGGGTGGGAGCTGTCGGAGTGGGCTGAGTCTGCTCCCTCAGAACCTGTGCCCGGGCTGTGCTCCTCCTGAAGACTATCTCCATGCCCGCCCTTGCCAGCCCCACCATCCTGAGACTTTGAGGTGCCCTTCTTGCCAGGTTTGTCCTCTATCTTGAAGCGCTTCTGTCGACGCAAGTAGCATCCGTTCTCAAACATGTTGCCAGAGTTTGGATGCATAGCCCAGTAGGAGCCTTTACCGGGCTTGTCTGGTGAGCGTGCTACCTTCACAAAGCAATCGTTGAAGGAGAGTGAGTGACGGATGGAGTTCTGCCAGCGTTGCTGGTTCTCGCGGTAGTAAGGGAACAGGTCCATGATCCACTGGTAAATCTCGTTGAGGGTGAGCATCTTATTACCGGACTGCTGGATGGCCATGGTTATAAGGGAGATGTAGGAGTAAGGTGGCTTGGCATGAGTGAGGGATCGGCGGTAAGGCTTAGGAACCTCCTTGGTTCGGTTTAGTGAAGTGGGAGACGGATAGCTGAGCTGAGCCATGGGCTGTCCCATGCTCTGGTAGTGAGAGAGGGGGCTGAGAGAGGAGGTTGGGGAGCCCAGCTGTGTGAGGGAGCTGGGGTTCAGAGATGAGCCGACTGGTGACAGGCTCATGTGGTTTGCTCCTCCAGCCATGGAGGCAAGATGGTTGCTATTGAGTCCAGTGCTGGGGTAGCCCATGTTCATGCTGGATGCAGAACCGGCAGAATTCAGGTTGATGTAACTGTTCAGGGTGCTCATTGAACTCAGGCTGGAATTCATGGCGCTTGGTGAGGAATACATCTAAAAAAACCAAAGAGAATTTATTTATTTAATTTGGAGAGAAATTTAATTTCTCTCCCTCTTTTTTTTATAAACGCAAAGAGTGGTGGATTTCATAAACCAGTTAGCTGTTAGTTGTAAATATGTTTAACACAAATGTAACGTTTTAACACAGCAAGCATAAAGTATAATTAGGAGGAGATTCCTTGTTAACAATCCTGATGATGCAGTTTATTAACTTGATATTTTAAAACTGATACACCTAACGAACTGATCGTTTAAGCCGAAACATAGCATATATCCTTTTTTCAATATGGTAGACGCTCAGTTTTTTTTTTTTTAATTTCGTGTGATGATCATGAAGGAGAGTCTCTCTTAAATCGACACGTAAGGGACATTCATATCACAGTTAATTTATTATTAGGCTGATGGCTGATATCTTGAACAAACGAAAATAGTTAATTATCTTGCGATCATTTCTATCTATTGAATAACTGTTTGATGTGATATATAGTGGATAACAAATAGCTGTGAATGACAAAGAAAGCAGTCAGAATTCTTAAATAAGCTCGGTCTTTAATCGCTTTCATAATCAGGTCTTTAAAAATAATATTACTGTTATTCCGATCGAAAGCAGTCTGCAGGAGTCTGATGAAATTTTGAGGAAGAATAAAATGCTTTGACTTATTTCCTGAATAGAACATGTCATACCTGAAATATGATATTTGGTCGTATTTTTTGATTCGGGAAAAATAAAATCAAAATTAATTATGTGCCGTTATATGTAGGCAACATGAAACAATAAATTAGGCGTCTTTTCACCCACCACTCACACAAGCAGAACGAAAAATCAAACGTGGTATTTAAGCATGTTAGAACAAACGACTATTCATGAGAACTGTTTTAAAAATATTTTCGTTTTCAAATATTGCTGGGAATAACGTAAAATTGGAGTTACTTTTTTACTCTTGGAAGTCTCCCCAACTTAAAAAAAAGCATAGTACCTTCTCTCAAAGACCACATCAGACCAGTACGCCCTAAAGGCCGTAAACGTTAAACCGTCTAAAAATTAATGGGATTTCTCTGTATATAGTATAGCCTACTTTTTATATAAAAATCAAACTTACCTCACTTGATTCACTGTAGAACGCATTCCATTCAGGAATTTCGTGAGACTCCATCTTCACTGAGCTCAACATCCCAAAGAAACGTTTTAAATTGTAAATAAAAAGTGTAGTATCAACAAATTACTAAAGAAAAAATCACGAGATTGGTATGTCTTTTCTCTTTCTTTTTGTTTTTTCTATGATGATATATCGACCCCAAAAGAAAAATCCAGTCTTCCGAAAGAAGCAGTTTACGATCCCCACGAAAACGGTAATAGTAACATAAGTTGTGGGGTAAATGTAAGTCTTCTTTTGAGTTAAAAATAAAAACTCTATTATTCAATTTCTCTCAGTGGATCTCTGGTGTATTATTTTCTCATTGCTTAACTACTGATAAATACTTATCATTTTAAAAGGCTTGACGTTTTAATAATCCTGGGAAGAATCCTCAGAGGAGTTTCAGTTGAATCGTAGCCCGTGCGTCGCTTAAGTTAGTTGGCTATGGGCGAGTACTGTAGTAGAGTGAAGTCCTGGCTTTAAAACGCAGGTAAGGTCCCGCCCCATGACTATTTGAATATCGTCCTGGGACTCAGGAAGAGATCGTTCAAAAAGTCTCTTTTGCCCCCTGGTGTTCTGTATATTGGCGGATAGACGTCTACATTTCAATTGTCACCCCCAGAACCCTACATAGTTTTAAAAAAGTTGCTATTAAAGATAAAATAATTTAATTCTGAGAAGCATAATTTAAAAAAAAAAAAAAAGTACACTCTGCCACCATCATAAAGTAATATTGCTTTTGCAGTAGGGCACATTGTTTGTTTTGAATGATCATTATTATTATTTAAAAAAAAAAACATTACAGTGGCGGCTGGAAGTGTATTCTATAAGCTCATCCATTGTCTCTCGGGTGATACCTTCCACAGCGAGGTCGTTATATAATATAAAGTTTCCATTCGCACTGAAAATATTCCGATGGTCAGACTCACTTATCTGTGTGAACCCAACAAACATAAAACATCGTTAATCAACCGACCAATAACTAAAGCATAAGTAATATAATCAAGCATAATAATAAAAAAGATTTTGCATGCTGACAGTGCATTTTTCTGATCTGCTCAAACTGTAAGCTTGTCAGGGGTTAAACTCATCACTTGGGGGTCTAGCCCTCGTACTCTGAGGTGACATTTTTTTAAGTCGTTAAATCTCCTGGGCTATCACGTCTGGGCACTTAAAAGTGGTCGAAGGGTGATTAATTGGTAGCGTCTTATTGGAACGAATCCACACTGCTTTTCATTCTGAGTACGCCTATTACATAAGACGTTGAAAATTCGATGCAGAGGAATCGAAGGACATCCAGCTGCTGCTTAAACCGTCTTCTTTACACTCCTGACGTCACTATTTTCGCAGAACTGTTTACACATATTTTTAGCCGGAGGCAGACATCTGATGGGTGCGAACAGAGTTGGAGCACAATTATAAAATTTTTCTGCGCATAGCAAGGTGCATTACGATGCGTACCCTAAGCAGAAAGGCTTGAGAAAAAAACAATGAATGGATAATAGTTTCAGTGACCACGAATATACAGTATATGGAACAAGTAGCACAAGTAAAGACAAGTAAATAGGAAACTCATTTCAAAGCAAGTACTTTTTTAAATGACCTCAAGTGACTTGAAATGAACCATGAGAAATTAGAGTCACTCTTCCTCGGAATACACATCTCCTTTGTCGGGCTCAGACAGTAGAATCTAAATGTCAATGCATTTCCTAATGGCTAATGAATGGAGATGTAATTGATAAGCACGCAGGTGGTCGACAGGATTAGTTGGGCACAGAAGGGGAAATAACCATCGGAAAGAGGTAGAATGTACTTTTCAACCGATCTGTCCGGTTTTTCGTTATTAGTATTATTACTATTACTACTACTACCACCTCTACAATCAGTAGTAGCAATAGTCTTGTAATAGTAGGTTAAGAACAGGTTAAGTGGTCTAGCGTTTACAACATACAAACGAATTATTTCTGCGTGTAACGTTTTCAGGGCTGCTGCGAACTTATCAGTGTCCCGCAGGTGGACGATTTACGCCTTTTTGCAAAAGGATATCGTGTCGGTTTAATGAAATGGGCAGTTAACACTATGCGGGAAAATCGAATACTATTTACAGTACCTTGATTAAAAAAAGACCCTCGGTCTTCGTAGATCTCTAACTAATATAGCCAAAGAAATTATAAACTTTTTAAATGAATGTTCCCGTAGTGTATGTTTATATTTCACTATCCACCATGATGTGAAGACATTAGTTCATTGTCACTTCGGTTATTTCCAGTAATTGCTTCTTTGCGCGTAACATTCGGAGAAATACCCGTTTGTTTTACAGTGCTCTGAAATGCATTTCCGAACCAAGATATGAGTCGCGCGTGCTGTCTCGTACTATGTAAAACATCGGAAAGACTGCTCGATTCCTTCCTGAATACTCCTTTGCTCCTGTTAATGGTGTATTGCCGAACACACATCTGAGCGTCTCACTGCTTCTCATGCCAATGTGGCGTTGCGCCGTTCATTAACACCTCAATAATTAGTTAACAATAGCCCTAATGGGTAACACTAATGGAGGAAGCAAGAGATTTAGTTGTTTCTTATTTTTAGGTGGACGGTTAGATCCCTCGTCACGTTGTCTTGACCACTGATCATAATCAGTGATTTAGGTTACCAGAGTTAATTGTACTCTAATTACACAAACATATGAATGATCCAAAATCTCTACACCAAAAGAACAATGTCCACATCCAAGCGTGAAATGATATCTAAAAAGATATCTTGAAACGTCACTCTAACATTTTATGGAAGAGGAAGCATAAAATGTTAACTGCAGTGATGATGATTATGAAGATGATGATGATGATGATGATGATGATGATGTGAGAAAGGTGAGTAAAATTATCAGCGATAAACACCAAGTGGTATTTTAAACCTAATGTCTTCATGTTGTCGATTAATCATGAAACAGTAAAAGATTTGTAATATTCAGGTTATTTGGGATAGAGCAAAATGCTGAAAGCAACACTTCCATTGGGTAACTGTTGCGCTGACAAGTAAAAAAGATTAGTAAATTTGCTCCACCTACCGGACAATGTTAGTTCATACAGCGCTTTTTTAAAACCTCAAACTGAAAAGGGAAATTGAGATTTGGGTACAATCCTGTGCAGTTTTGCGGTCTTTATATTAGTCTCAAGTCTGCCCTGTCTCAGTTGAAGTAACTATTTGATGATAATAAAACTAATGATAGTGCTGTCCAGCAAATTACGTTGCAAATGCTTTCATAAACCAGGGTACAGGACGACTCTAAAAACAAGGACCGCCTTCGTGAACCTTAACAACATATTAAGCGTTAAACGTGTCTAAATGAGAATCTATAGTAAACATTGCCATTTCTCAACTTAGGTATGTCCCCAGTCCTCTTAGTATGTGTTCAATCCACAGCCTTTTTTTTTTTATTTTATTTTTTTTTTACGACGGACCAGTAATTACAAGGTGTCCTGATTGACATGGCTATTTAACTCCCACGTGCTTGGACAATGATTAACATCTGCGGTTTTACGACGTGCTCAGTCAAACTGCGAGTCTTTGGATGATACAATGTCAAAGTGACTATAACCTTCTCTTTATTTTAGCCCTAAAGAATGGTGGAGTGTTTCAGTATTTCTTTCTCGGTCTCACTAAGACTGAATGAATGATACACTCTGTAAAGAGAGAAAAAAAGGTTAGAATATTTTTCAATGAGATTCTTTAGACTGGAATGACTTGCTGCTGTACAGAAAAGCAAAAACATTTCCATGTGTTGGTATTACTGACTGCATGTTTGTTTCTTAGATGAGAAGGGCATGTGACACTGTACACTGTGTTCAGACGAACCACAGAGTAAATGGTCTCAAATGTAAAACACGGGCACCCTATGCTCACCCACTCTCAGCATGATTACAGGAAACTGATAAAGCAAACATGCTTCAACCTTGAGGACATCTGACATTAACCAACTGAAAACAGAGTACACATCTACTACTCAACTCAGGGGATTGTGAGAGTCAAAAACAGTCCAAAGTCCAGCAGGGTTCCTGTAGTACATGGGTCACGCCTAGTCTGTATTCCCTGTCCCCTAAACTGTGCTGAGTTTACATGGGTTCTACAGATTTGATTTGTCATTTCAACACTGTGATGGCCATCACATTGGTGAATCACAATTAGAGACTTCAGTGATTGTTTATGAAATGCATCAGTCCAAATCACAAACACAAACGGAGACCAACTTCCAACATGTCGCCCACGCTCAGTTAGGAGCACAGAAAACACAATGCAAGTGTGATTCTGGTTCCCAATAATGGAGAAACAGGCTATTGTCCATTCCATAGTCTTAAAGGGAGTAGGAACAGCACTTAAGACTTAGATGGCTGGACATCTTTGTGATTGATTCTGATTCTTTCTGTAGGCACACAAAACAGGAGTATCCAACATTAATTAATTTAATTCACGCGTGTATACAGAGTGAATGCTGGAAGCTATACAATCAAAAGTTCTCAAGAGTGAGAGGCCTATGGTCATTACCAACATCTGTGTGAAGAGTTGTTTTAAATATAGGCATATGTTTATGTATCCAGGACGAACAGGATTCAGTGTGGCAAGACATACTTCATACACTTACACAAAACACACTTCATTCTGTCACCTAAACCTTTAGCCACAGATGAGCTGGACAAAGTCTACTCAACTGAAATGCCACAATCCGCTTTGCTCTAGACACTGATATCATTTTTGAAGACATTTATAAACTCTAAGAGAATGTGAAAAGCTGGTTGTTCTTTTAATTTAAATACAATTTGAGCAGTAACATAAAAGCAGATTAAACAAATGTCTTACAGAACAGTATTTTTTACGTGTGTACATATATATATATTCATTCATATATAATTTTCTATGTCAAAAAAATGGATCAGAAAGATGGAAAACGACACAGGGGACTAATACAATTCTTAACATGTAAAACATTTCTTTTAACTGGCTACCATCTGTCGGTCTTACTCATTTATTAAACATAAACATTCATTAAACTATATCATTTGACATGTAAGGTTGAAAAAATAATAACTGGACCTTATACAAAACAGAACATCATAAGAACCTGTAACCATAAATTTTAACCTATCTATTATGTCAAACTTAACAGCAATATGGGTTAAAATACAAAATATAGTGATCTGTTTACATTTAACAAAATCTACTTTAGAGTCCACCCAGTATGTTTTTAAATATAAGATTCCCATTTTGAACCATTTCCCAATATATGTCCCTGCTATTTCATGAAAGCATTTTTTTAACCACAAAAATATAAGCTACAGCGTCATATGGTACAATTACAGCGTGTCTATCTTTGGTTTTCTATTCATTCATATGCTTAGTGGTACATAAAGCATAACTGTATCAAATCTAGAGATTGCACATCTATAACCATTGAAAGGGAGTATTTCTTACAATCTAATATAGTATAAAATATAAAGAAAGATTTCTATCATACATGCTGGATAAAGCAGCTTTGCGGGGCACTGTGAAGCCTTTTTTTGTTTTTTTTTTAGGTGGTTGGTGGGGGGGGGGGGGGGGGGGGGGGGGACTCATAGCACTTATAATATATCCCAGTCACTTGGACAGCTGTATGCAGCATAGACAAACAATAGAGAGTGAGTTTCAGAGCTGACGTCAGTACAGTTCTGTGGTGCCGGTGGTGGGAATATCTTGAAAACAAACTTTCTGTACAATCCATGTCTGTCTGGTGGTAGGACATTCAAAGAAGTCATCATTCATCCTGGTATTCTGTGTTATTCTTTGAGGTGCACTTCTGTTTGAGAAGCAGTTAGTTTCATTAGAATGGAGTTAGGGCCCCAGAAGATTTCATATGGGGCACTGCTATGACTCCTGACAGCACACACAGACAAACATTTGGGAGGCGATTAGGATATCTGACTGTAGTGTAGGAGGTCCCTGAGTGTGGCTAACCTCCTGTGCTAATGATGGCTAAGCTCTCCTTTACCACAGCTGGGGAGGAGAGGAGAGGAGAGGAAGGAGAGGAGAGAGGGACAGCGGGTGATTGAGGAAGAGGACCAGCGAGTTTGTGGTCGTCTCTTCAGTGCTGTAGGCCATGCTGTCGCATGACCATCTTTGGGGATCAGGGTATCAAGTGCAGGCTGCAATCTACCGAGAGAAAAAGAAAGAAAACATGTAAACAAAAAAACAACAACTAACCAAACAAACAAAAAAACTCAATAACATTTTATCCTGAGTGAAAGTCATAATATTATAATGAGTATCTCTGACTAATCAACCAGCAAACTGACTCTCTTCTGTATGAAGTCATTTAGTAATATGTTATGAGTAGTATGTCATGAGTCATAAGTCATGAGGCAAAAAGCTGTACCTGCCAGGGGCTGTTAAGGGTCACGCTCTTTCTTCACTTTTACATCTCCAGCCAAGATGGTGGAGATCTCTCCCTGCATGAATGCCCAGGGCACGTTAGAGCCCACCAGAGGACACTTCTCCCCACTGGGGCAGTACACCTCACTTCCTGAGCCCTGCCTACGGATGAAGTCCCTGGTGCAGGGGAAGCAGAACTTATGTCCACCCACAGACGGGCACTGGACAAAGTGTGTGTCTTCCAGCCGCTCATGACAGATGGTACAGCAGAGAGGGGTACCTCCTGCTCCTGTTGACTCACCGCCCGTTACCGCGCCTTGGTCTGCCGCTCCTGCTGAGGGCATTGCCACGGCCGACGCCGCTCCCGCCGAGCTGCTGCTGGCCGAGGTGTCCCCGTTTCGTGATGCAAGGCGACGCTGGCCTGCTGGCGAGGCAGCCAGGGGACTGCTGCTGTTCTGTCTGCCAGTGGAGGACGAGTGGGCAATCCCAGAGCTACTGCCACTGCCGCTAGGAGCGTCTTTCGGTGACTGTCCGGTCGTGCACACATTATCTGCCACGCTCATCAGTGCTGTGATAGGGGAGGGGTCTGTTCCGTGGGAAACCAAACCCTCCGGGAGAGCTGGGGGCTGACCTGTGCCTTGGAGCGAGGTGGTGGACATGTGTGCAGTCATACCTGGGTACGTGCCCAAGGGCCAGTGCTGGCGGAGCTGCTCTTCCGTGCCAATCCTTTCTCCGCCCTCTGGTTCAGGCGACGCCTTGCGCCTGCGTGCCCGCGGTGCCCCAGGGCGACTTATGTGGCAAAGGGCGGTGGGCAGCATGGAACAGTTGGCATCTAGATAAGGCTGAGGGAGGGCATCAGGCGCTGGAGCATCTTTGAAGGCCCGCACCGCGTCGCTAAGCAACTCAGAGAGAAGGCGCCAGTCACCTGTGCCGTGCCGCTTCTCGTACTCCACATATTTGTAGCCTGAGTTAATGACCTTGCCAGTATCTTTCTGGCAGTCAAGGAACATCTGTTTGACTAGTCCCAGCAAGCTAGAGAACACATTGCCTGAGCCACAAGGATACTCGACAAAAACTTTCAGCTCAAACTCTAAGCCCAGCTTAGCGTCAAAGGCAAACACTCTTCCCACCAGGTTGTGTTCTTTTTTGAAGCGCACGTTAAAGGGAGTGCAGCTGGTTAGGGTAAGCAAGGTGTCTCGCACAGCTTTGGGACGTCCAGACCAGTCATCCGCACGGTTCCGCACACTTTCTGAGAGCTCAGCCAAGGCTTCGGCGTTCCTCTGCTTTTCCTTCAGCTCCTTCTCAAACTCTGGGCTCATAAAGGGTACCATGCCCATCCCCATGCCCAAGGCTTGCCGCTTACTAATCTCACTAAGCATGGGAGTGGAGATGGTCAAAGGTGCAGTACCTGGTCTGGCATTCAGACTTGGCACTGCAGCCAACAGGCCATGTGGAGGTCCAACAAGACCCTGAGCCATCAGGTTGGGGGGTACTGGCCCAACCATAGGCCTTCTAGCATTAGGACTTTGTCTGCTAACTTCTGAAGGACCCCCATCCTCCATTCTCGCCAGTCCATTAGGAAGTCGAGCAGGCACGCCATAATCTCCTCTTCCGCGCTCAAAACGCTCTGTAGGTGGCCTACCTCCTTCAAGAGGTCCATCCTTCCCACCTGGCCCGTGTTTACCAGGCTGAGGACCGGGGGACCTGCCATCCTGCATCACATGTGTTCTTTTTAGCTGCCGTGCTGTGTCAATGAGAAACTCAATTCTGTCTGCACCCTCGTAGTTGACGCACCCTCGACATACGGCCTCGCTAAAATCCCAGATCATAGCCCAAGGCATCTTTGGCAAGTCGCAAAGGTAGCACCATTGCCGCCTGGAAGATGCCTGCGAGGAGGAGGACATATTTGATAGGCCCTCGCGATCTTGCGTTCTCAAATCCACCCTGATTTTCTTTGAACGTCAACACCCAATAGTTTCTGAATAATTCCTTTCACGTTACTACCGAATATACGATATCTTCGTTAACTTTATTTCATCCAGTTTGAAGAAGTTTGGTGTTTCTCTTTAGTCGCTTGCGCCGCCGAGGAGTTTCTCTGGAAGACGCTGGAAAGTTACACAACTCTGGTAAGGTGCATTGTGGGATATGTGGTTCCTTTCATTTTCAGGCGAGCGCGGGGAAGCAAGAGTGGGCTGGTAGAAATATAAGCCGAGAATGTTTCCCCGTGTTGGAATTGTCTACTGCATAATCGAAAGTTGTTTATATGCAAGTAACTTTGTTTACGTTCAGAATTCCCAAAACGCAGTAAGCAATGATTTTAGAGTTAAAACCAGACATTATCGTAATCGCAACAGAGCCGAATTAACAGAGGTAACCCATGTAAAAATAAAAATTTATACATGAAGTCATACATAACCTGCTCTGTCTTAAATGGTTTTATTATTGTTGTTAACTGGGCTATTTCCACATGGTAGGGTCAGAACTAAGTATTTTAGTTTAAAAGACACAGATTTACCCAGATTTGAAAGACAATTTACTGTGTGGTATACAGATATAATAGTAAAATGGCAGTAAATTAAGGACAAAGAAAACAATGGCAATACACCTATGTTTGAGGAATAGAGTGACATCGTTTTCGCGTTGAAGTCAATTAAACCCAAATACCCACAGTGCACCACAAGATTTCAGATCGTTAACATCACTTCCTGAATTTCCTCCCACGCAAGTTCTAAACTTCCGCTTTTGACTAAGGAAACTGATATACATCGAAGTTTTGGAGAAGGGTCGTTGTAACCAACGAAATGATTACAGCAGCAGTACCATGAACATATATTTGCACGCGCTCTAATTCTGGTAAAAATGCTTGCTGAAATAGCGTATCTTGCGGTACTTTGGAACCTGTAATTAGGCAACGGCACAAAGTATAAGTTTGAAGAACGCATTCATAGTAATTATTATCTTCTGTGAACGAGGAAGAACTGACCGTGAATCATGACGCCGTCAGTTTGATTCGCTCTTTTACTGGCTCCATTGTTTGATGGGCTTGAATGCGTTTACTGTTTCAAATTTTCAACTTTTTGTATGTTCTTGAATGAATACCAAAGTCCTAAGATTAAACAAGCTTACTGAATGAGACCTTAGATGATCTTATGAAATGTCATCATTTTATCTCATGGACAGCCCAGATTCTTTTAAAACACCAAGGAGGGTATAAGGATTAAAACAAGAATCACACGAATGTAAAATAATTTTTTACTTTTTGTTGTTGTTCATGATCACAGGTACTGGTATACATACATACTTACATTTTCACCAACAATATAGATAAGACATGATCCAAGTACGTACATCACACACACACACACACACACACACATAGATATATAATCCACTAGCAAGTAATGTGTAGAACTTGTAAGACAATAGAATGGCATAAATATGCACACCTCTGCCACGCAACATTCAGAGAATCTTTTTTAAAGATGACTTTGTGGGTTATGGATATTTCAGCTTTCAATGTGAGTTTCAGTCTGCTGCTTATGGTCTGATGAATCTGCGGTGACTGAACTGGGTGTTGGTGTGGAGCGGCAATGGTGTCCACACGCTGTATACATCCCCCGGATCAAGAAGAGAAGGGAGATGGCAGCATAGTAGCTTCCGTAGATGATGAACTTAAAAGCAACAATAATAAGAAAAAGTATTTAGCTTCTGCTGAGGTCCCTTAGGGACTTCTATTCATGTTATTATTATGTTACTATGTTATCATATTGAAATCAGTTGTACAACTAGTGTTTGCTTCTATGCATCCATGCCACCTTTGCAGCAGATCACACATAAGTTGCACAAACACTAACCATCACAGAAAAACAGCTGTTTCTGGAGCTGTTTTCGTGTGGTCAGTGGTAGTCAAGATCAGATGAGATCAGCTTGAGGAGAACATGGATTTTTATTGGGTATCTATGCATTTCTAATTATTTACCACTAGGTGTCACTCTAGGTTTTCCTGGGGACACTCTTATGTGTGAGTAAATCTGCACAAACTCTAAACACACTTGACATATCCAGTCATGCCCCTTGAAAGCAACTGATTAGCTGCACTTGCCATGCTGGATCATGGTTAGAGCAGAGTGCATACACAAGAGTGACTGCCTACTCACGCTCTATTATTCTTAGTGAACACGATATTTTTTCTGTTATTTTGATCACACTTGTCAACTATGATTTAAAAAGTGAGATATACATTACTTTTGACAACAAGCCAAATGCACTCATGTTGGAGGTGTGTGTGTATACACGTGTACCTGGGTGACAATATCCAGGCCCAAAGCAGTGTCATCAACAACAATAGCTGTGATAACAGTTTGGAGAGCCAAGGCTGTGAAGGTGTTTATCCCAAAGGTCAAAGCATAGCACTCCATCGAAAGGTTAGATGCTATTTGGAATCTCTCAGGGGGAAAGAAAGCAATAGAAACAAAAGTAAAGGAGCAGGTAATTTATCAAATAAATAGTAATGGTCTCTAAGCTTGTAATTTTCCACAGCACAAGAGAAGTGATGCAATTTGTAGACCATAACTAGTGCCAGTCTGGTGCCATGCCATCAAATGATCCTCTAGTTGAATGAAAATCAACGTGATACATACACAAAACCACTACTGTGAAGTAAATGTGCATGAGCTTACGTGGTAATGGTAATCAGCAGCATGTAGGAGGCTTTGAAGATGACGTAACCAGCGTAGCACAGCCAGATGTTGCTGGTCAGACCCATGAGGAAAATACAGCCAGCGCCCACAGCAGAAAACATGCCAAGCGCCAACTCACCCCACACCTCCCACCTAACCTTCACATGGCTCACCGAGACGGCTGCAGCCGCACCTGCAACATTGGAATAAACCTGACTTCAGCTGCAATTAACATGAACATTAACCAATCTATTGCCTTAACTGCTGCAGATACAGACCATAGAGGGTATGGTCAAATAGAATACCTAATACTATTAAAATGGTTTAAAACAGTGAGATGGTTTTACTAAGATCATTTTGTCCTCATTTTATAACCTGAAAATTACTTCTAATGAGTCATCTGAAAGATTGTTTTACTGTGTTCATGACGTTTTATTTGTGCAAAGCCAGGGTACAATACAGAAAAAATATAGCTGGTGTGAATCTAACAAAATCTTTAATGGTGAGAGTGCACACACAGTTATGTAATGCTCACACCATGTACAGTTTATGTTGAAATCTTGTGTAAGACTGACTCTCACCCACAAGTGTGCAGACAGCTTCTACTCCTCCATTATAGACAGATGAGGTACTGGATGGTTCAATGTGATCCCACATAAGTTGAATGTAGTTGAATACTTGTCCATACCCAGCTGTGGCAAGAGCCCACCACAGAGACCAAAGAATCAGTTTTCTGGAGGTATATGATTCCCTTAGACTGCTCCAGAGCACCTGACCACCGTGTAATATATTCTTTTTACTGAACCATCCTCCAGTCTCCAATCCCTGCACAGCATCCGATCCCTTGCCACTCTCCTTCCCTGCTGCCTCTTCCGTCCCATTCTGCTGAGTATTCAAAGCTGTACTCATTCCCTTGCTAAAAAACATGCCACGTTGGGGCATGGGCAGGCTTAGAGAGATAAGGAATGCCATGCCCATTAAGGCCAGAGTGATGGTATTGACATGGAAGTAACTTGTGCCGGCTAGAGAGATTAGCAGCTGTCCCAGCGTGGCACCAAAAGTGAAGCCTGAGAGCATTGCACTGCGGAGGTAACCTGTGGCACGCTGGTAGCGTTCGGCTGGGATTATGCTGTAGATGTAGGAGAAGTAGGCCACCTCCATGGATGTTACCACCGCATAGTTAACCTGAAGATAGGTCATGGCTGCCAAACTTTTGGCAAAACACAGTAGCAGGTAGTTAATAATAAGGAACAGGCCTTGGAGCACGATTAGAGGTTTGTAGCGCAGAAAGTCCGTCAGGAGAAAGACAGGAAAGAGGATGGCCAAATAGGAATAAGTCCATATTGGGAACAGGTAGTTTGTCACCTGGAACAATAAAGAATAAGAACGATAAAGCGGTATTCTTTATGGGCAAGCAACAAACCCCCCCCCCCCCAGAAAACCCCCTGAAAAACCACACTGACAATGCTAGTACTCTTACCACTTCCTCAGAGATGTTTTTTGGCCCCACAAGGTATGGTGTAAGAAAAGGCTCAGCCGGTCTACAGTTGGCAAAGAAGCCATAAAGTGAGAGCACCGTGGTCGGATAAATCCAGCCAGAGCTCTCTATCTTCTCCCAGCATTTCATTCTCAGTTACCAGATTAGAGGTGCTCTCAAGCACATTGAACACCTCAAGGGTTCTTGTAGAAAATCTGTAGATTTCTGTAATCTACTTTGACGGCGCTGAGTTGATGGTCGTTCTCTCTGAGAGAGTGATGTCTTCAGTTACTGTGCTCAAGTGAGACACATGTGATGTTTGAATGCGTGATTGGGAACTTTGAAAAGAGGAGTATGGGGTTACTTATTACCATTAAGGATTGTAAAAACAAAAAAAAAGACACGTGTGTACATCGAGTGTGTTCATACTACTTTTATCAGCGAACTCTGGTCTCAGCAGTCTTGTTTTATGACCTTTACTAGGGATCAGGTGGACTGGATGACAGCAGAAGTGAGAGGGGACTTATACCATGGAAATGTCAGCTGAACATCTTGAACCAGCTCCCAATTTTTCTGCTGTTTTCTAAAATTAATTTTGAGAGATGAAGGGAACAGAAACTCAGCTTAAATGAACATGTGGGCTACCTGCAACAAATTCAGTTTACCACTCACAAGACACACATAATTAAGGTCCACCAATTCTATTGTGAGATTTTATATCAGGTTTAGTAACTGCATGGAATCACGTATAATGTGTATATTTCAATGAGATCATCCAGAAGAATTAATAACGTAGCTGTATTTCAGTTCCCCACACAAGGTCATGATTAGTAAAAATGGCAAACTAACCAACCGCCACAACTGCGCTTGCGCATGTGTATCTCCGGATAAGTGTCTGTCGCTATGGCTGCAGTTTGTTGACAGTGCATTTGTGAAAAGGCACGATGAGGCTAAAACGATTCCACATCCGATATTATCCACCAGGTAATTACAAACCACATTAAGCATCTTTACTAACTTTACAATGGTTTAGAATGTTAGTTGAATACATGAGATATCTCGGCATTTGGAAGATACGAGGTTGATTTCTGTATCTTAGAAAACAGACAATATGAAAAAAAATGGCTAACTTCCGAAATCAAGTTAACTCTGTTTAAATCTGTGTGTGGCAAATGACAGTTTGCTGAGCAGAGCAGGGTACTGTGATGCGATACAGTTGTTCATGCAAGTTATATTCAGCACAACAGGGCTATTCAGTAATTATTTATACAAGGCAATTCCAGCAATAGTAACATAGTGCAAATGCTCCTTTTGTCCACAGGAATAATTTTGGACTATGAGAAGGCAGGACTTTTAAAGACTAAATCCATAGATCTACTAGATTTGACCCCTGAGTAAGTTGGAATCCTTACAAAGCAGCTATTTGGCTGCTTCCTTCCATGAGGTTGAGTAGCACAGTGTTTTGCAAGTGTATCTGCGATGGTACAAATTCATTACTAAAAGTTCAAACTTTTAAAATGTAAGTTTAGCGTTAATAAATCTAAACCTACCAAATACGTCCTATTTGTAACCGCTTGGTAACTGTACGTAAATATTGTACAGAATTATACGTCTTAAATGAAGTTGTTTCCCCGTTGAGTGCAGTAATGGATTGCTACACATGCTGTAATTTAAATGATTGGCTACCCCTACGGTGTAGTCACAATGTTCAATTGCAATTTATATAGTAAAACAGGGGAATACAAAATAACCTTTTCATTTACAGGAATTCATTAATGGTTGTTCCTAAAGAAAGGTTAAGGTAAATCTCCTCTGCATAAAACAGGACGGACGTAGATGCACTGATAACGGAGATCACAGAAACCGAGCCACTGATCACAGCATCTCGCGTTGACCAGGTCAAGGTGCTGATCAAAAGACTGCAGGAGAAACTTGGTCAAAAGGATGACCACACGTTCTTCCTATTCAAGGTTAATATTAGATATTAACTACTTTTGAAAAATATAACTCCGTTTTATAATAGCCATAGTATGAACAATCAGCGGCTGGCATCTTGCTCGGACATTTCCATTGCTTTTTCCAGGCGTGCAAAAAGCAAAAGTAAAAGTTCTCTTGCTAAAACAAAGCACTGTAAGTAGAGTCAAAGTATCCCTCAAAAACTTGTGCGCCGTATATGTGACCAGTACGGATGTTTTGACTTCTGTAACTGAAAAAAAGCTGCTTTATTGGAGTTATGAGTGTCAAAATGATAGATCTTCTGAGAATAATAAATGGACTTCCTTTCCGTTTGCCTCAAGTTTAGAAACACGGTACTGATGTTCCTAAATTGACCACTAGATGGCCGTAAATGGTCAATGATGGTGTCGGTGGTACATCAAAGGCAAAGTAATTACGTATGGAAATTAAACGCTCAGGCTTATAGATCTGGAGTGAATTAATGCAGTTAAGTGCCCTGTTTCGAAATACATGTCTTTTTTGCTCTCTCCTTGTTTCCCCAGGCACTCCAGGCCCACATCCTTCCTCTGACGAACGTTGCCTTCAATAAATCAGGGTCTAGGTGAGTTTATCTGAACTGCTCTTCATCTCCGCAGCTCTGAGTGCACAGAAACAGAGACGAGTGAATTACGGGGCGCAACAGAGCTAGAACAGCTTCTCCCTTCACTTGTTCCCTGTATCTGTCTTTCTCTCTCTCTCCTTCTGCAGTTTTATAACTGGGAGCTATGACAGGACTTGTAAAATATGGGACACGGCATCAGGAGAAGAACTACACACACTGGAGGGCCACAGGAATGTGGTGTATGCGATAGCATTCAACAACCCTTACGGGTAACAACTCTCTCTCTCTCTCTGATTTTCTGTTCTCTCTCCACCCAATACTATCACTCTTCCAGAGTATCTGTATAGGCATTCTCTCTCTCTCTCTCTCTCTCTCTCTCTCTCTCTCTCTCCCTCTGTCTCTCTCTCTCTCCCTCTCTCTCTCCCTCTCTCTCTCTCTCTCTCTCTCTCCCTCTCTCTCTCTCTCTCTCTCTCTCTCTCCTTTCACTAGACTGACCAGCCTTGATGTCTTTAGGCTCTCTGTGTTTTTCTCTGTCTCTCTCTGTTTTCCTCTCCCTCTTCACTGCCTCGGCTGGGTTAGAGTGCCGCAGGGTGAATTGTGTTGTTTGGTATTAATGGGAGCATTTGTCATTTTGAGTTATAACAGTAGCCCTTGCCCTTTTCCCTTTACCCTCTTTACTCACTCTCTCTCTCTCTCTCTCTCTCTCTCATTCAGGGACAAGGTTGCCACTGGCTCCTTTGATAAGACCTGCAAATTATGGAGTGCTGAGACAGGGAAGTGCTTCTACACTTTTAGAGGGCACACAGCAGAAATTGTATGTCTTATAAATTTGTGTTACTGTACAAACTGAACTAGTAAAGTTTCCATTTCATCCTATTACTGTCACTCTGATTTTGAAGCATAATACATTTATTTACTGATTTACTTCATTTTTAATTTGGTCCAGGTATGTTTGGCCTTTAACCCTCAGAGTACACTGGTTGCCACAGGCAGCATGGACACCACAGCTAAATTATGGGATGTTCAGACTGGGAAGGAGGTTTCCACCTTAACAGTGAGCTTTCTATCACTCTCCTTCACTCCTTTAGTTCAGGATCTTTCCATCAAGTGTTTGGTAGCTCATTTTAAGCTCATTTATCATTTTTTTCATGCCCTGATCCTCTCATACTGCACTCCTTCCCTTCACCAGTCCGAGACTCTCATCTTTCATTCTCTTCCTCTCATCCATCCTTCTTTCTTCTCTTCTTCACTACATTCTTATTTGCTTTTGCCTCTTAACATATTTTCCCCTTGACATCCCTTCTTTTCTCTCTTTCCTCCCTGTGGTTCAGTGTTATTTCTCAGTGGTTTTAATCATCCATTTCCTGTGATTTTTGTGCACTCATCCACCCATGTGTAAATGAATGAATTTGTTCATCAAATCAGTCATTATTTCTATCTATTGAATAATTCATCCATTCTCTCCTGTGGTGTTATGGTGTTTTGTGTTTGTCTTTGCACAGATTGTCCTGTTGCTTCATACTGAACACTACTATAGTGTGTTGAACAGGTTTTTTTTGTAGTACTCCTGGACTGAGATTGACTGAGAACACTTTTTATGGGTCCAATTAACACACACACTCATACACACACACACACACACACACACACACACACACACACACACACACACATACACGCACACGTACACAAAAAGAAAAGGGATGGGGATCATAGAGAGAGCAGTGAAGGGGGGGGGGGCAGGGTGTTTTAGAGATCTTGCTTTCTTTCCGCAGCACGTTGGTTAGCAGTGTGACTAAGCTCTCATAGAGCAGGATAGGGGGAGGGGCCTTTCCGCACGCATCATTTCCCCTTTAATTCTCCAATTATTCCTCTGCAAATCTAAATTATAAATCACGCCGCATCCAGAAGAAAGAATGTGTTTCTAAAGATTAATTGGATGAAAGTAATATTGTTTTTATGTCTTTGCTCAAGTGAAGTTTCTTTAGCTTACATTTACTGTTCCCTTCATCTTAACATGATAAAACGTCTCATTTCTCATTCGAACTTCTCATCTCTCTCTCTCCCTTTCTTTGTACCCCCCCCCCCCCATGTCAGGGTCACACTGCAGAAATTATCTCTTTGTCCTTTAACACAGTGGGTGATCAGCTGGTGACAGGCTCTTTTGACCACACAGTTACACTGTGGGACATTTCCTCTGGCAGGTAAGTGTGTGTTTGTATGTGTGACGTGTACTGATTTATCTTCTCCATGTTTATCAAAATCTTAATATGCACGATCTGAATATAACAGCAGTAAGCCACGGCCTGCCAGTCAGGTCTTCATTTGAAGCCAGTTCTACACTGTTTGCTCTCAAAGAGTCCGTATGTAGTACTTCCATTCAGATGTGAAACCGTGTTTCACATAATAGACCACAATCTCAACATTCTGTTAACCCTAGAAAATTCTACAAAGGTATTTACATGGCTCGGGACTGTTTATAATGTTTAGATGTTATTTTGTGTGTGTGTGTGTGTGTGTGTGTGTGTTTATAAGGCGTGTGCACACTCTGATGGGCCATGAAGCAGAAATCAGCAGTGTGCAGTTTAACTGGGACTGTTCTCTCATCGCTACAGGATCTATGGACAAGACCTGTAAGGTCAGTCTTCTTCAGTCTTTTTCATCAGTCATCAGCCATCATCTTTTTTTCTTCCTTCCCCTCTCTCTCTCTCTCTCTCTCTCTCTCACTTCCCACATCTTTCACATCTCATTTTAGTCTCTCTTCAGTATCATCGTTTTTATTGTTTCCTTCTCTTCATCGTTCACATCCCTCTCTCTCTCTGTCTCTCTCTCTGTCTCCTTCTCTCTCTCTCTGTCTGTCTCTCTCTCTCTCTCATTTTCTCTTAGTGCCCTCTGATGAGTCACCATCCCAGCTCATCACTTTCAAACTTAGATGTTCCTCAAAGGAGACACCCATGAAAGTGAATGATTTACATTTACATTTAAGAGTTTTGTCAGGGTTGGCATTTGTGTATGAAACAGTTTCTTGCTCTCTTTGTTTTGTGTGTGTGTGTGTGTGTGTGTGTGTAGGTATGGGATGCTGCAAGTGGCCAGTGTTTGGCTACTCTAGAAGGTCATAAAGATGAGGTGCTGGATGTTTGCTTTAATTACACAGGACAGCTGATCGCTACTGCCTCAGCTGATGGTAAAGTATACTCTCTCTCTCTCTCTCTCTCTCTCTCTCTCAGTCTCTCTATCAACCCAACTCAACCTAAAATTTCAATTAATTTTTGAAAGTGAAGGAAAGAGGTAAAAGAAAGAAGATTATGTTTTGGGTTTTAACCCCACACTGAGTTATATCAGAATGAAACCAACGTGGAACATCGTATTGACTTTAAAGTAGGTAGATCAAAGGAATGTGATAGGAATGTGAAAGGAATTCACTTTCTGTAACATCTTGAAACCAGCCAAAGACTTTTTCATAGTTGCTCTAACTTGAAAAACATTTTGTAAAATATTGACTTTAAAATTTGGATTACTGTCACATTCAGATCATTTGTATCTCCAGAAGGTACTACAGTTTCCTGTTTTGGGAACAGATCTTTAACTCTAATGACAGACTTTAATGATGGCATTTGGGTTGTGTTTACTGAACTCAGGCCTGTCTTTGTGTCTGGTAGGCACATCGCGTGTGTACAACGCAACCACATATGAGTGTATTTGTAAGCTGGAGGGGCATGAAGATGAGATCTCTAAGGTGAGTGTTGTGGTTCTGATGAATGGAGTGGTTTGCTGAAGTTAATGAGGTCCAGTGAATAGGATTATTTATGTCTGTGGGTAACTGTACACAATGGCTTTTCTTTTTTAGAAAAGACAAATCATTGATCATTGCTTCAGGCTGGCAGCTCCCTTAATCCCTGCTTTTATAATCTATTTTACTCTTCTCCTCTCTTATATGCTTCTTATATGTTTTTCTTCTTTTTTTCCTTGCTATTTTCTTCATGTATGTTTATCTGTCTTCAGTTGTTCATCACAACTGACCATACCAGTCTGTCACCTCTGTGCACATATGTTCTCTCTCTCTCTCTCTCCCCCTCTCTCTGTCTCTCTCAATCCAGAGTATTTCTATATCCTGTCGAGTTAAAAGACGCACACCCTCCCTGAACCTCTGCAGTAGTTTCTGTCATAGTAAAAACACACTAGTTTTGAGAATGCATCGAAGCATATGGTTGTTTGTTATTTTGGATATTGCTGCATGTTAAATGTGGTTTGGTCTATAGATCCTGGCTCATGTCATTCTCTCTCCCTCTCTCTGTGCGTGTGTTCAGGTGTGTTTTAACCCGCGGGGCAGTCGGGTGTTGACGGCCAGTGCTGATAAGACTGCGCGTCTGTGGGAACTGAACTCAGGCCTGTGTCTACAGGTGCTTGAGGGTCACTCTGATGAGATTTTTTCCTGTGCTTTCAATTATGAAGGAGACATCATCATTACAGGTAAATACATTCAGCCGTGCTCTCTCTCACACACACACATACAACGCATGCCAAAACGGCCACATCTACATGTGATGAGGATAAAAGACAATGTCTAGAACATAAGGTAACCACACTGTTGATCCTAGTGACCCAGGCTGTTCTTTTCTCTGCAGGCAGTAAGGATAACACGTGTCGAGTATGGCGCTGACTTAATCAGACAAGGAGGAGTCCAGTTCTGTGGAGGATAAACCCAGTATTAACAAACACACACTTTCACACATATCACTTCACTCTCCCCCCTGAGAAATCATCACAGATCATCAGAGAAGCACCGTATGTGGTGCATTCTGGGACATGAAGTAACCTCTTACCCTCACTGGCAAAATGTGAATGTGAAATGGAATCTGCTGATAAAACTAGTCTGAGTTTTCCAAGCTAGAGTCATGCTGCAGAGCTCTCCCTCTCTCTCTCTCTCTCACTCTCTCTCTGTGAGTGTGTAGCGCTGCATGTATTCCATAACAGACCTGAGGTTGATTAATGAATCTTACATTTATGAAAAAAACATCTGAAGTCAGGTCTAAAGTCACTGACATCTCTGGTTGAAATACACTGCAATAAAATTTCTGGTTTCCTAACTTAAAGACCTTTTTTGTATCTGTTCATAATGAAAGAAAAGGGGGTTATCACAGCACACGGTAGCTGGAATTAGATTCAGTGAAATTGGCTGATCTTTTGATTCACATGAAAAGTTTCTTTTCACCACCAGTTCGTGTTTATTCCTCTGTGTTCTAATTGAAGAGATGTGTGCCGCTCTTTTTCTCATTCACACATGTCCACTAAACCTTTTTAATGAGGATCATTGACATATGAATCACAGTACATAAATTTATTGGTTTTGAAAAGATAAATACATTCAATAATACAATTAGAGATTGGACAGTCGAGTTGTGTGCTTTGAATGCTGAGAGTAGAACACTATGTTACGACTAACGCAGAGAAAACTTTACAGACCGGAGCACGTAACGAAATTTACCTTTACATGACAAGTCGTACTCTAAATGTACTCTGACCACACTCTACTACTGTCTACCAGCGTTTCTCTGCTGCCATAACAACACACTCAGGGCATTTTTTTCCCCTCTGACTTCAAAGGTGCTTTAGGTTAAATCTACACTATTTACAGCTATAGCCAAAATAAAGCCTTTTTCAATTACATCAGTCACAGGGAACTTATGAAACGCAAGACCTCAGAGGTACAAGAAGAAATGTGGATGTGAGAGTAAACATCAAATAAACACTCCCCCGTGCTCTGTGAGTGGGGAGTGTGTGTTTCTGTTGGTTTGTATGTGCATGTCTGTGTCTGTGTCTGTGAATTTTTCATTTATAAACACTTAACAAGCTAGCATCAGGGTCTCTATAAACATCAGTTGCCATGTGTATTGGAAACAGATTAAGCGTATGCTGTAAAAATCTGCAGGCTACAATCTGTAAAGGCTGACTGGTGGCTATAGCATCTCTCAAAAGTGGAGAGGCTGTTCTGTGTGCTTATATGTGTTTGTTTGAGAGGTTGTGCACATGCACATGAAGCTAGAGAAGCATGCGCATCTTAAAGGGACAAGTCATCATCAGTATCATCATCAACATCATCATCATCATCATCATCATCATCATCATCCACATCATTCGTTCAAGAACATAACTGAGAGCATTGATCAGGAGAGTGCTTCTGTGTCCAATGAAAGGAAGGGATTTCTTGTGGGGAAATAACATGGTGATACCAGGTGTATTTCAGCTTAATATCTAGCTTTGTATGCAGTGGACTGACTTGAGTTTCTGCCATTTTCCACAGTGTGTCAGTGTAAAAATGTCCTAGAACACTGACAGGTTTGTCCTTCAGAAATATCCCAAAACCGACCTCCAAAACCATGGCCTGTCTATAGACGTTAACCACTGTGTTCCAAATCCAACTGACAAAAAATAATCTAAGGCTATTTCCACAGCTACCCCATTATTTGTGGGTAAGTGTAAGCTCAGCACAATGATTAATCTGATAGCATGAATAATGTTGCATGATGTCATATTTTGAATGAATTTAATGTTTTTTAAACTTTTAAATTCGAACTTGTACATTCTTAGCTGGTTGTCAGTTGACAACCGAATAAGAATGTACTTTATTCTCTCAAATTATAAAGCTTAAAATTCAAAGTAGGGCAAGTCAGTCAGTTAGCAGGTAGCTAGCTTTTCCAGTCTGCTGAGAGAATGAACCAGTTTTCCAGTGTCCTGGTAAATCAAGTTGAAACTATGACCTGTTCAGGTCCGTGACCTTCATTTCTTCATTCTCTTCCATGTTTTCAACTGCAGTGGAGCAAAGTGATGAATGGAGATACAACCAAGGTGAAAGAAAAAAACCTGCACTAGTTTGGTTATGATTTAGCTGGTGGTGGTTAGTGGCAGTCAGGCTAAAGAGCTAGTATGGGATAAAGGATGATGGAGAATGAGTGATATGGGGGAAGTGGGTTGGCTGATGGCATGTATTTTGTGGTCTGGGATTGGGAACAGGGAAGGAATGTAGCAGTAGCTGGTTTACGGTCACTAAGGAGCCCTAGCATTTAGTCTCAGTGTGAGTCTGGGAGGCTCCAAAAGAATGTTTGTAGGGCTGTTTAGGTCTTTAGCGATGTGTCTCCAGGAGCCAATCGAACAGACTGGGAGCAGGCCGTCCTCGCTGCACCTCCTCCTGGTGCAGCTGGCAGTACTGGGCTACAGCACTGAACAGGTCACCCACGTGCCACGCCTTCTGAGACGCCAACTGCACTATCCTGGGGAACTGAGAGAACACACACTTAGAGGAAAACTCAATCTAACGCACTGTGTTTCTTTATATGTAATATAAATGACATAACTCTGTAACTCAACAACAAGACATCCAATCTCAGAGAATAAAAATGTCCTTGATTTAAGGAAATTCCAGTTCTTTTTTTTTCACCCCACTATCAGTAACAGTGATAATTGTTCCATTAAGGTTTTCCATATTTACATGAAACCACAACATAGCAGGATCACAACAAATTCATTTTACAAACCAATGATAAGAAATATTGAATTGTTAATAGGCTTTCTGACTGACTGAATGACTGTTTTCCAGTTGCCAGTTTTCTACAGCTGTGGTTGTGTGTGTGTGTGTGACATTTCGAAGAACTTACCAAATGATCCAGATGGATCAGATAAATTCTCATCCTAGCCATAAACACTTGTCCTTTCCCTGAAAACAAGGGATGAGAACCTCCATGGTTTATACAGTTTGTCTTACCTTGACTAGCTTGTCTTCTTTTCTTAAGGAGAGGGTGGGCATTCCCAGTTCTGAGGCTGCAATCCACTGTAGTGCTGCCCTCAGCTCCACGTCCACACATTTCTCCTCCAAATCAATGTTCATCACCACTACTTCTCTATGAAAACCACTGGTCCCTGCAGATAAGCCAGACATTCTCTCTGTAAAAAAGAGAAATACTGAAAGTGTACCCCATGTTTACTGTTCATCTGGGGGCAATTATTTTACAGGCAGGTGTAAAAACAAAGAACACAATTTTACCCATGCTCCCTTTTGCTTTTGCTATAAACTTAATTCCTTTCTCTCTTTCTTTCTCTCTCTCTCTCTCTCTCTCTCTCTCTCTCTCTCTCCCTCTCTCTTGTGACTGTGTAATCTTGTTTTTCTGTGTTCAGCAAATGTCCTGATGAGTTGTTTCCACAAATGCTCTGTAGTGTCTCTGTGGGTCAGACTGTTGGACTATAATTGGTATAAGGGCACACAGAGGAATGTGGTGCTTAACTGGCCATTGTGTTCTAGTATTTTCTACACTGACCTATAAGGTAGAGCTATTTAACCACATGGGGACTGATAAAGAGCTCCCAGACAATGAACGAGATCCTAAATACCCTGAATTTAAATATGCTTTAAAAATGTCTTAACCTCAAAGACGTGCAATTACTGGCGGCTTTACTATAAAAGAGAGAAGTAATGCTCTATCTTATATTCACACGGGTAGTGTCACGTGGGGTCGTATTATTGTGTCTAAATCAATCTCTTTTCCTTAAGTTTTCCTCTTCAATCCCCTCCAGTCCAATTCATATCACTCTGAAATTCAGCTCTCAAACTCTCACTCTCTTTCTAAATATATCTAAATATAACTTTAGCCAAAAATTAATCGCTCTAAAATGAGTGATGCCTGCACAGCAATCGCTCTCCTCCTCTTTCTCAGCAGGATGACAAGTTGGGCGTCAGCTCCTGGCGCTGTGTGAGCAAAAGCTCCTTTTGTTTCTCTGCATCTGAATGAGTCATTTATGAGGTGTGAGTTTGTGTGGGTAATTCAAAGCACTCTTTTCTTTCTTTCTTTCTTTCTTTCTTTCTTTCTTTCTTTCTTTCTTTCTTTCTTTCTTTCTTTCTTTCTTTCCATCTTTCTTTCTTTCTTTCTTTCTTTCTTTCTTTCTTTCTTTCTTTCCTTCTTTCTTTCTTTCTCTTTCTCTCTCTCTCTCTCTCTCTCTCTCTGCCAAAAGCTGGAGCTGCATTGTGTGATAAAGGATGAGGCTAAAGGAGGAATGCTCACTGTTGGTGAAATGTGTGTATGCTAATGCTGAGGAGAGAGCATATGAATGTTATAGAGGAAAGGTGGGGAGGGGGGACTGAGAGAGAGAGAGAGAGAGAAAGAGAGAGAAAGAGCTTTATTGGTAGTGAACGGGAAGAGAGGGGTGATGATGCAGAGTCTGTGTGAGGGGTCTGGACAGAGAGATTGGAGAGTTGTTTAGCATTAATGTTCCACTGCAGTAAAAGTGTGGGAATGAAAAGTTCCCATTGTGCTTTGACTCATAGATCCACCATGAACTGTGACAGCTGAGGCAGGGGATTTATAGCAAAATTCTGCATTTATTCCTGAAAATTTAGAGATTTTTCACAATAACAACTACAATATCATTTATATTTGTTAGAAATCTATGCAGTTCCATAGAAGAATGAGAAACTGTTATAACTTCAACTTCAGCTTAAGCCATTCTACATACAGACAAAATGTTTATCCTAGACCATGGCAGTACCTTGTCATCAATCTGTCTTTAGATTTGCTATCTGAATAACTCTCCATGAAATGAATGCTGCTTATCCTGTAAATCCACGGGGTTTATTGAGTGGTTCATTTAATGTGTGTGTGTGTGTGTGTGTGTGTGTGTGTGTGTGTGTGTGTGTCTGGACCAGGATCTGGACACAGAGGCATCACTCACCATCTACCTGCTCCTGACTGTCCCTCTGAGGGCTCCTCTTCTCTCGCTCCTCACTTTGGAGAGGCAAAAACAAGTTCAAAAACATTAACGGACGATCTGGCTGTGTCCCAACTCCCACAACACACTCCACAGAGTGCGTCCACTATTAACCAAGATCAGCTGCCATAGCGTCTCAGAAATATGAGTTTGAAAAAGGTCCAATAACAAACTTGTTTTCATACAGTGTAGGCATCTAATATTATGGGGTGGAGAATGAGAAGTTGATGTGCTAATGGAAGTGTAGTACTACACTTTATTTAACTGGTTACATAATTATTATAACTGTTCAAGACTGGTATGTCACAACATGAGAATTAAATAGTAAGTCATTAAGACAATGCTATTGGCTGTGTAAAAATGCTGAAATGTTATTAGCCCAAGTGCTTTAAGGCATTTCTCCAGTTTAATCTGATATTGTTAATCCGTTGCTATCGGATACCTGATTATTCCACTCGGGAGAGAGAAGTCGCCGTAGCCCTCAAGGTCAGCGAAACCAAGACTGGAGGTACTGCTGTTTCCGTTTCTACAAAACCAAACACATACATGGACAGTCACTTCACTGCACACACACACACACACACACACACACTCTCTGGTGCTCTGTTGTCTGTCAACCCAAGCGATTAACATATGAGAAGCAGCTGGGCTTGGAGCATTGACATGGGGCTGGCATGAGGCTTGTGTAACGTTGGCATGGGCAGCTCTGGCTTCTCTCCTGCCCACTGATGAGCATGTGGAGTCATGCCATGCTGGCCAAGCTGAGCAAATGGCCAGGTGCACAATTGAGGGAGTGGTTCAGTCATTTTCCCCTCAGAGGAAGGGCAGAGACAAAGAGAGAGAGAGAAAGAAAAGAGGAGATGAGGTGGAGGTAAACTAAAGTGGATGATGAAGGTCTGGTGCTGGGGGTGGAGGTGGGAGAATGACCCAGCGATGCAGGTGGATCGGTGAGCGTGAGAGAAACAGAAGCGACAACCGTGAGCCGGACACCATCCTTTCACCTACGTGGAGGTCATTTAGCTCAGTCCAGTCTCCGGCTACAGAGAACAGATTCTGACACTTCGCACCTGTGTGTCTGGAGCACTTCCTGTCTGGTCTTTGACCTCAGAATGTCCATGTCTACAGGCCAAATGCTGATCCAAACCAAACCACTGCTGTCAACTCTGCTTATACAAAGTGTTTCCCTGGACTGGGTACACTAATAGAATTTCTCCCAGCTCAGGGAGTAACCCTACTGTAGGCATCATTTCAGTTGTGTGTGTGTGTTTACAGGTTCACAGTACTAGTATTTCTTGCACATACTTCAGACACTCTCTCTCTCTCTCTCTCTCTCTCTATGTCTCACACACACGCGCGCGCACGTGCGCACACACACAACCTCTTTCTCTCTCTCAAACACATATATTACCATGCACTACCAGTGGCAACAAGGATGGTCAGAATAGAGTTCAGGGCTTAAGGTACTGTCATTCTAATGATACATAAGGGGACAAGCATCTCCAGAACAAACAGATATGGTATATTTTGTACAATTGTACATCTATTATTCTATTAGCTGTTAGATAGTATCAGAACATTGAGTACTCTTGTGTTGGTGCATGTTAGTGTGTGGGAAGCCATTATTTTCTATCTTTGTTGAAGCTGTAAGTGAACTGTGAGTGAGGGTGTATTTCTTTGTGTGTGTGTGTGTGTGTGTGTGTAATGATTCTGAATGGATTAGGCAGGGGGTGAATGGAGCACATGTTTGCAGATATTTTGATGTTATGTTAAATAAAGAAGAGAAAGGCAGTGCAAAGTCAGAGCATTGTGACGTTTGCTCAGGAGAGTCTATGAGGACATCTGTCACCTGCATATCCATGATCTCCTGCATCTGGTCTGAGTGCTTACCCAAAACTGTGAGCACCTGAGTAGTCTATGTAATCTGATACTGTGATACTGTGACCTCTACTAAAGACCATTTTAAGATATTATGATTTTATTTACAGTGTCCCTCATCTTTGTCATGACTAAAAAATGTTATACATTTAGTTGTAAATGGTATGCAGGTCACACAAATCCTTTATCCTCTACTGTGTAGGCCCACACAAACCACACACACGCACACACAGACAGACACACACACACACACATACATGCATGCACACATGCACACTTGCACACACACACACACACACACAGACACACACACACACACACACACCCACACACACTCCAACATTCATCCAGTATTGGTCTGATAATGAGAAAGCAGCTATTGAAGAATTCTCTGGTGTCAGAGATTCCCTTAGATATGTTACTATGCACTCAGGGTCTGCCCAAGCAGAGGACTCCACAACACCACTGCTAGCTGCGTTTAGCACATGTTGCGTTTATGGAGAGCCAATGGGACTGCCTATGACAGGCAGGGTATGATGGGATACTGAAGAACTGACCCCTCGCTCAGCTGGATAAAGCTACTGGTCTCCTCTTGGGGATCGTCGTCAGGGGCAACCTGGGCCCAGCTGCCTGAGCCACTCTCCTCGCTGCTAGCACTGAGGGAGCGCCTCTCTCCCTCCACACCCACAGGGGGCACCGTGGGCACTGAGACCACCTTTTCTCTGTCACTACTGGGGGAAGAGAGCACATTGCAAAACTGCAGCATCATCTGCAGCCTGAAGGGCTAAGTGAATTTTTCACAGAAGCGAGCAATTTTTTACTTCCTAGACTATCTACAGTTTATCTGCTGGCACTATGTTGGGATTGGGAGCCACACAGACTAACTTTAGTGTGTATCTGTTTTACTCTGTATACTTGTTAATTTAGCTCTTCAGACATGCAGCTCAGCTCTGGTGGTGGATGGTTAAACTCTGATAATACTTGACAGCTCTGTTCTTTTTCTGAGGCTTTATTTGTCTTGGTCTAAATTTTCTTTCTCTCTGTCCACTTCCTTATTTTCTCCCCATGCTTAAAGTCAAAGGCTTGCATAAATGTGTGTGTGTCTGTGTATGTGTGAGCCCTAAGTGATTTTCCATGCTTCATTGCTTCTTTAAAGGTCATGGAGATGCTAATTCTCTTATCTAAGAGCAAGTTCTCACCACCCAGACTAAGTGTCAGGCGTTTAACATTGTGAAAAGGCAAGAGGCAGAGTGTGATGTCACAGAATTGATTTGAGCGAGTGTGTCCATGTGTGCAAATGTGTTGTGATCGTGTGCTGGACCACAGAGTGCGAACACTGAGGGTCTTGAATTATGCATATGTGCTGTATTTTTTAATATATTCTTTTACAGTATAGGTTTGCCTGCCTACGTTATAAATTGGCACTAAGAGAGAGCAGTGTCGAAATAAATCTCTTATTTGTGGTAGTATCTCTCTCTCTCTCACCCTCACTTTGAGTCAGATCAAAGGCGTCCCTTCCAGCACTGAGAATCCAAAATGCATGTTCTCAGCTCCTTTGCTCCTCTTAAAAAAATCAGCCTCTACTTATATACAAGTGAGCGAGTATGACAGTGTGTATTTAGCTGACCTTACCTGCCCCGTCGCACAGGTGCTCTGTCTCTGCTGCTCTGAGGCTGTATCTGTGGGGGCGACTCCCTTCGACGGCGCCCTCCCTTTCCCCCATCTTCAGAGGCCTCATCCCTTTGATCTGGTTCGATGTGGATCAGAGGCACTTCCCTTGGACACCTCAGGGAGTTTCCCATGGAGGGAGGTCCAGGAAGGCTCTCGACGCTCTCCTGCTGCTCCAAGCTCGACTGACTCCGACCACTTCCCGGACGAGACTGTTTAAAGCCACGCCTCCTCTCTCCAACGGGTAAGGGCTGCTGCCGACAAGCCGTTCCCTGTTCCTGTTGCCCACCCAGGAGGGATTTTCCACTTTCTACAATGTCTGCAGCCAGACGGTTAGCAAAGAGCTGCACATGTGGTTGAGAGTCAGAAGGTGCCTCAGACTCCAGGCTTTCCTCTGAGGGCTCTGCAATGATCTTGTTCTTGCGCATTAGAGACTCAATGGAGCTTGCCCAGGTCTCGTGGATCAGCATGTCTGTGATTTGGTCTGTCTGGCCACGCTGATATAAGCAGGAGTCAGACTTGCAGAGTCCCGTAGCTGACACTGTGTTGGTAGGGTAAATGTTGAGGGAGTCTCCATGGATGTTTCGAGCAAACCCATCAAAAGAGTTGGCCTTGATGGGAGAGTTCACCGTCAGCCGAGAATCGGATGACCGCCGGTCAGGTACGGAGGACTGGCGAATGCAGAATGGGGTTCTGGGGGATGGGGGTAACAGGCTATTGCTCCATTCTTTGGTCTTGGACAGACCGTAGTCTTTATTCTCTTTATCCATGTCTTTCAGCATGAAGCGGTAAAACTCCTCAGTGATACTCTCGGTGCTGGACTGCTTGGAAAGGCAGGATGACGTCCGTACGTTCAGGTGGCCATTCTTCTTGCTGGCTGCCTGCTGCACTGCTGCTGCCAGAATGCTACTCGCATTCTTCCCAGCGTAGTAGTCCAACAGTAGGTCAAATCCTCTGCCCTCTGTCTCCATCTGATTGACCATGAACCGAGAGAACTCATCCGTGATGCTCTCACAGCTAGACTGCTTGGAGATGGAGCTGCCACGGCTCAAGTTGTGCCCCAGTCGACTGCCTGGCCCTAGTGTATTGGCTGTCCCAGCAGGATCCACATCTTCTTCTGGAATGCTCTCATAGCTTGAAGCTTTCCCACGGCTGCTCCACCTCTCACACTGCAGGCGGCTGCGGGACGACTGACCTGGTTTAGATGTGTCCACCACATTTAGTTCTGGGCAGTTCATGATCCTGGCCGTGACTTCAGAGGCAAAGAGGGCAAAAGGGTCGGAGATAGCTGGTTCATCCAAATTAACAGTCTCATCCACCACTCTGTTAACCAGCCGTTCCATGAGCTCAGGCTGCTCCTCGGTTTTGCGTTTGATCTCACTGAGCCTCGGTGGCCGATGTTTCTTTGCAACAACAGCACCGTTCTGAACCTCTTTCCTACGCAGAGCTGCTGATGTGCGGCAGGGCAGCAAGAGACCATCTGGCCCCTCAGTGGTACCTTTCAGGGCACAGAACCATGGCTGCTTCCCACTTGAGTTTTCCAGGCAGATTGCTGCTAGCTCTGTTGCCATGGAGACAACTGTTGTGGCTAGGTCATCAGCAAAACATGTAATGTGAGTCCTGGACTCACCATCCATCTTTAATGCCACTTGTGCCCCTGAGGAAGAAGATAGAGGCTGCTGCTTGCCGTCCATGTCCCTCCCTGGTTTGTCCCGGGGCCCATGGAGAGGAGAGCTCTCAACTGAGGGAAGCTTTGAATCTGAAATGCACTTACCCAGTTGCCCCTGTAAGTCAGACGGCTCTCTGACTGCAGCCGTGGTGAGTCTGCTCTGAGGGTGTTTGCACTGCTCTTTGATGTTGGATTCACTCACATTCTCTTCTTGTCCGTGCCTCTGCTCTCTCTTCCCTGTGTGAGAGGGCAGCTTATCCACATTGCTCTGCTTTTCAGTGTGATTATCAGGCTGGCTGAGCTCAGTCAAACACTGTAATTGGCTTATTGCTTCTCTGGCTGGCTTGGTGACAGCCTCATGTTCTATGGAGCTAATGTTGCCCTCGTGTCTGTCCAGTGACCCTAAAGTACTTTTTGAAATATCACTGATTTTTGTTGATGTGACACAAAGAACATCAAAGAGCAGATTGTTCACACTGTCCATTAAGAAGTCCTGGATATCGGGAGCATCTTTCCCAGGCCCTTCTAACTCTTTTCTTTTCAAGGCCTTACCCAGAGCATACTTAAAGATGCTGTTTGCCATGTCTTGGGCAAAACTATCCACCTCCAATTGCTCCTGCAGGGGTCTCTTCGGATTTATGATGCCATCCACAATCTTGTTGTGAGTGGACTCAAGGAAATGAGCCACGCTTGCGTAGTGCTGTTTGTGAGTGAGCACAGCTGAAGCCTCCCAAAGAAGCACTTCGGCCACATTGGCCCTGAAAGTATCCACGCTGGTGCTCTCGGCCACGCTGCAGTGGAGTGGAATGGCAGTGGAGGCCTGGGCGGCAGACAGAAGCCCCCGGGAAGCAGAGTACATTTCAGTGGAGTCTTCAGCGTCGCCGGCCTCCTCAGCCAGATCCACTATGGCAACTGCACCTGCCACCTGGGCCATGCTACATACGGCTGAAGAGAGAGAGTAGTCTGTTGCGTGGTCATCAAACCCTTCCTCTTCATCCTCCTCCTCGTCCTCCTCTCCAGATTCTAGTGTCAGATGCTCCGTTACCTGTGGAGTGCTGATGGTGCCAATGACACTAGCTGCACACGCTAATGCTACTTCCACTGGTTTGGCACCATGCCCAGTAGGAGAGGCACGGTGGCTGTAAGCCTGTGGGACTATATCATAAGGGTGACAATGGTGTTCTGCTGTTCCGTGAGACTGGGTACCTGGCCATTCTGCTGCTTCCTCACAGTTGTCTGGACTTTGGACGATGACAATTTTGGGGAGTTCAAAGGAACAGGTACGAGCCCTGGGAGGTTCATCGATGGAGTGTGACACAAGGGCAGCATTTTGAGGGATACTGGAGACACTCATGGCTGCTTCAGAGGTGAAAGAGGTTTCGTCCTGAGATAGGCGAATGAAGGCATCCTGAATGACGGACTCTGCCAGATTGGTGGCGTAGTGGCCAGCTGACTCCTTGGCATGTCGACTGACTGGCCTTGGACTGGTGGACGAGCCTCTGGTGGAGGCGACAGAGGTCCTGGAGAGCTTTTGGGAGGTGGCAGAAGCACAGAGGGTCTCTGAGTCCTCACTGTCCTCCCGCTCAGCTGTACTCCTCCGCTGATACTGAGTCCCTCCTGCTCTCATTATCTCAGAGACTGACTCCATCATATCACCACTTTCTACATCTACAAGGAGAGAGAGAGAGAGAGAGAGAGTGAGAGAGAGATACTTTAGATCACATTTGAGTTATGACGGAGTGAAAATGAAAATGGGAGAGACAACCATTTCTGCCAGTGAGTAACTTCATCTCTGGTGCTAGGTGTTTTCACTGGGAGGCATACAGTAAGTCTACTATCATTAACAGGCAAACTCTCAGTTCACTCAAGCTCTCTCTGATTTGCACCAAAAATAACCCCGATCTCTATCTAAGTCGATCTGAATTTGAATATTACACTGACCCAGAAGAGAGCGTAACCTTCCTCAACCAGTGCTGGTTCTAATTTCATATGAGAGATTAATTATAGATTAGCCGAGCATTGTGGTGCTGATGCTTCTATAAGCCCTGCTGTGAGACTCAGGGGCCACACTTGTAACAATAGCTGATGGTCATTGATCTAAAATCGTATGTATCCAAAAATGGCAATGGGAGCGCATGCATTAATGCCCGTTAGTGCTTGTAGTGCTGCAGTAATAGACATGCAACGAGACATGGAGGCACAACAGTGGCATGTTACATTTAGGGAAAGAGACAGTGAACACTAAGACAAAGCACACACACACACATATATGCACACGCACGCGCACACGCACACGCACACACAATGTGCACGAAGACAAATGGACGTTAACACATTTTCCCCACAGCTGTGAATGGGGCGACATGAGGGTTCTAATTTGGATAAAATTATAGGCAAACTCAGTGACCATTGCTGGTAATTTTTTAATATTTGCATGAGCAAAAGGCTTACAAACATGGTTTGGTCACCGTATAATGAATTAATTAAAAAGCACACAGAATCAAAATAGAGTTTTCATTTTTTCCTTAGGGTATTTAAAGAAAATGTCATCTGAAATATGACTGTATTTCTCACTATAAAAATACTGTGCTTTCTCCATTTAAAATGTTTCTTACAGACATATCCTAACAACTGTTCCTCAGGGCTGATTGGTGTTTTTATCAGTGATGGAGTTGTACTGATAGCTAAATAAATTAAACTGGAATGCCGGCAGAGCAAGCGAGTGCCTTTTCTCTAAATTGTGGTAATTTCCTCTCTAGGAGTTCAGGGCCTCAGCTGCATTAAAATTGCTCCTAACATTGGTGGAAGCTTGGTAAATCATATAGCTGTGTAAGCACAAGAGAATGTGTGCCAGGCATGATAAGGTTTCTGTAGCATTTCAGGACGTGAGATGCATGACGAATGGTTTGAGCGTTTCTGATTCTCACTCACCGTTTCTGAAGGGGTCGTCTTCACTGTCTTCACCAAGGTGCTCTGAAGCTGTCAGGAAGTCCTCCTCAATGGATGACACTGAGCGATTAGTGTCATCATCAGCAACGTTCTGCCCTGCCAATCGGCCATGTCGCTGTCTCTCCTGTCCTGATTGCAGGCCAATCAGGAACTTGTTGATTTCAAAGATGATGCTGGCAGGCTGAGCTGGATGTCGCCTGCTGGCACACTGCACCAGACATACATCAACTACTCTCTGGCTCTGAAACACACACACACACACACACACACACACACACACACACACACACACACACACACACACACACACACAGATAGAGAGAGAACTGGAAATTAGTTGAATATATTTCTGCCACTGGCAGAAGCATGGGCTCTCTAGATGAGTGAGAGGTCCTGTGCTGGAGTTCTGAGAAACTTCACTGACAAACAAGCCCCTAAGTTTTAACCTTGGGAACAGTCTAATGACTACTTTCAGACCACCAAAGTTTTTAATCCTGAACCATTGGCATAGAAACAGCAGTAGTAGTTGCTGTTGTTTGCCACCTGTGTTTGGGCTTGATCAGACTGACGGGAATCAGGAGACTCCAGGCCACTGAAGAGCAGAATCTCATTCTCTTTGGGCTGACGCACACCCAGAGACTCTACCAGTTTAGGCAGATCTGGAGAGACTGATGAGAGTTTCTATAGGAAGAGATAGATAGATAGATAGATAGATAGATAGATAGATAGATAGATAGATAGATAGATAGATAGATAGATAGATAGAGAGCGAGAGAGAGAGAGAGAGCGAGAGAGAGAGAGAGAGAGATTAGATTAGCACTGAACTGGATGCAAGAGAAAAAGCATATGGGTGTATATCATAAAGGACCCTTTACACTAGACCTGGGTGATGTACCATCTTTTAAGTTTAAAAAAAGGGGGATCGCAACTGCACCTGTCAAAAACAAATACCTCACTCTGCAAGAGAGAAAAACGCCCACAGTCACAAATACTCACTAATTACCTAAACCAATCTAACATCTTTCAGAGAGCAGATTTATCTGGTAACCATGGAAACACATGCACAGTTTACAACACTAAAGGAAAGACAGGAGAACCCCACGTACCTTGATGCAGCTGTCATCATGGCGATCGGCTGTGTGCTTGTCAAGGTTCACAAAACAGATCTGCAATGACAAGCCAAAAGCTTCAGAACACTTGTTCACACATAACAGACATATGCACATTCAAAACACAACTGCCCTTCTTCAGTTTGCTGTTTTTTTGCACTCCCCACAATAACTCTCAAGTGTGAAAATTGTATCCCTTTCCCCCATTTGTAAAATTTGTTTTACAAATTTATTTATTTTTGTTGTAGTATTTCAATAAAGGACTCAGTCTATAAAGTAACCAAGGCAACTAAACAGATGTGTCATATTCATTTTATCAGTGTATCTTTGACAATCAGCATTTTACAATGTGAATTTATGAAGCAACATGAGATAATGGAGAGTTTGAATGAAACATATTTGATGCCCAAATCGTAGCTCCATCAGTCAAAATAACTGTGAAATTATTCAGTGTCGCAAGGGAGAAGGTGTTAAAAATCATGACAGCACACGCCAAACAAAAGAAGAACTGCAGAAAAGAGGAGTGGCAGTCGTAAGGCATGTTCACTGAGTGAGGCTGACACTAACGAGGACGGTTGCTAAAACTAAATAAAAAAGAAAAAAAAAATCAAATGAGATAGTTCAAGTTCGAGTTCTAGTTTACTTATAATCAATATCACTATTTACAGTCTCACAGGGCTTTACATGCCCACAGGTTTACAGTAGACAAAGCAGACAAAGCAGGATGGCACCCCCTGACCTAATCTTTATATATCTTTATATCTTTATAATCTTTAAAACTCCCCCAAAAAACCCAGATAAACAAAATTAACCCAAAGCAAAATACAAATACAAAGGAATACAAAAGAACTGAATCTGCACCTCTTAGAACCAGTCTCTCCAACAACTGTCTTGTGAACTCAAAAAAAGATGATATTTACTACGTGTAAATTTGAAAGCAAGAAGAATGACAAAAGAAAAAAAACACATAATTTGATGAAATAAGCACAAAACCAGAACCTCTAAACAGTGGAATAAATATGACAATATGATACAGTCTGTTGAGTCATCTGGACGTGTTTCTATTTGGACAAAAAAAAAAAAAAACAACACAGCTGAAGAAGAATGTCACTACTCATTGCCTGTTATCAGCATTTCAACATGGTGGTATTTCTTACAGTATGGTCATCTTGTATGAGTCACAGGGTTTGATATGTAACATCACCGAACCTTTACAAGATGTTCTGCAGCTCTTCTGACCACACAGCAGATTTCCATCTTCTTCTTTGCTCACAAAACTGGAGGCTTTCCTGGTCTAATATCCCTCCAGACACAGTACAGAATAACTTACGTAACGGGATTCCTAAAAAGTAGTGTTCTGAAGGTAAAGGGTGACTTTGTTCCATCGTTAAGTTCTCCCTCTCGCATGAGTGAAAAATGTGACCTCATTTCAGTGCTTACTGTGGAAATATGGTCAATAGGTGTCCTCCTCAGCATACCACATGTTATGTCTTTCACAATGTTTGGGGGGACAAAAACAACCTTGTTGCTGATGCTGTCAGTGAATTAAAGGTCAGTCACACGTCTCTGTGCCTCCTTACAAAGCTGAGATGCTTTAGTGGTAAGACTGTTTCACTCAAGTTTGTGTTCTGGTCCTGACCAACATCACAGTCAGATTTTAACTTGTTCTGATTTTAACTGGTGCTGCTCTGGAGGAGACAATCAGGCCCATCTAAGTAAAGAAAAGCCAGGCTGTGCAATTGCTTTGAGGTGTCAAAGAAAAGAGACTTTTGCTATACATCACTTTTTTAAATATCTGCTCTTCTATCTTCATGTCCTTTTTCCTTAGCAGAGGTGTTGACCTGTGTTTATCAACATTTTCTGTTTGTGGTGATAATGGTTTATGAGGATCTTTCCTGAATCACAGCAATGGCAGGTTTTTAGGGACAGCAACTACACAAAATGAGGTTTGGGAAGAATTAAGATCAGACTGATTGCCTCTTTAAAACTTTAACAGATCCCCCTTTGTAATAACAATGTTCCTTCTCTTCAGAATAGTAAAATCAATGTCTCTTCATTGCCTCTCAAATCTTGGTTTCTCTTGCTTTTTCAAAGAACAGATTTTATTCCAAATAAATCCAAATCTATGTAGCTCACCACAAGGGCTGAAAAATGGGTATATAAAGAAAATTGAGGGGAATTATGGTTTGTGTTATAAAGTAGGACAGTTAAGGTAAATACCCTATTTAGTACAAATCTGTGTGAGTGTTGGACAGTCACCAACAATTCTTCAATTACTTCGACACTCGCATCTTTCTAATGCTCTCATTTGCAAAATTCTCTTTCTGTGTCTTTCTCACTCTCTCTTTCTCTCTCTCTCTCTCTCTCTCTCTCTCTCTCTCTCTGTCTCTCTCTCTCTCTCTCTCACACACACACACACACACAGACCGGCAGTAGTCATAAAACAAACGGAAGGTAGCACGGCATGAGTTCTGATGACTAATCAGCTGATAAGTGTATGTTATAGTGTTGTTTTTGTTTCTGAGTCAGATATCTCCCAGTGAGAGTGTGTGTGTGTGTGTGTGCGTGTGTGTGCGCGTGTGTGAGTGTGTGTGTGTGCGTGCGTGTGTGTGTGTGTGTGTGTGTATGTGCGTGCGTGCATGTGTGAGTGAGTGTGTGCATGTGTGTGTATGTGAGTGAGTGTGTGTGTGAGTGTGTGTGTGCGTGTGTGCGTGTGTGCGTGTCTGTCTGTCTCCTGTCTCCCTGGGGAGAGGACTTCAAGCAGGTGCTTCATTTTCTGCTTCTCTGCATCTTGTCTTCCTTCATGGACCCTCTGAATAGGTATTAGCACCTGATACTATTCTTAGACATTTGTAAAGATGTAAAAAGACCCCCCCCCCATCTCTCCCCCTCCCTCTGTTGTCTTCTGTGGTGAATGAGTTCTTTTATCTCCACTCTGTGTCCACTCTGTGGGGCTGATAGCCACCTCTTCTCCTAGACATCAGAGCTTTTGTCAGGTTTTAGGTAACTCTTACCACACGTCAGCCACTGCTCACAGCAAACAACATGACATTTCAGAACTCACATAACTAGAATCGTGTATGACACATCTGTTAGCGTGGGTTTACGTCTAAAATCTTCAAAAGGCAGGTTGTGTGTGTGTATGTGTGTGTGTGTGTGTGTGTGTGTGTATGTATGTATGTTTTCCTTCACCTTCTCCTTCCTGTCACAACTATCATTGCTCATTTCTGAGCTACGGATGCTGTGCTGGAGGCTCTGTGTGTCTCACCTGCCAAACGGTTGTTTTCAAAAAAGTAGTTTTCATCACTGTCTCAGTCAGTCACATACACTCACACAGAGAGAGAGAGAGAGAGAGAGAGAGAGACAGATAGAGCAAAGAAAGAAAATTTCAGTAAAGTTTCTAGAGTAAGAACACTGAAAGAATAGAAAGGAAAGAGATGATTTAGAAAAGACACAGGTTTAGGGGTAAAACTGGACAATTTTTAAGGCAAGATCAGAAGCTCTGACATGAAATCTTCCTGAGGTATGAAGGGAAAATTTGGAAGGACTGACAGTTCTTTTTAGTGGTAAAAAAGGGACATTTTAGACCCAGAAGGAGAGGTTTCTGTGTAAAAAGAGAGTTTTTAAGGTAAATATTGGGATCTTGAGGAGAGAACAGGATGTTGAGAGCTGAAAAGACTGTTAAAAGCAAGAATGTTTATTTAGTCAAAGTCTCTGTCACACACTGACATGCTGCAGAACACAGCAATTTCTTCATTTCATCACCAGAACCACTCTCTCTCTCTCTCTCTCTCTCTCTCTTCCTGACTTGCATGTCTCTCTAATATGAATATAACTCAACCAAACATGACTGACAACCAGTAACTTTATTTAAAAAAAAGCATAAGAGCTGGATGAAAATGAAAAGAAAGAATGTAAGTTCAATTCAGCCCAAAGGTCATTTGTAGAAAGTAGTGAGAGTTTGAAGTTATCCTTGATTGTAAGTAAGAGATGTTTTGCTCAAAAACATCAATCCATATGGGATTATGGCGTGACGTGCCAAGCCGCGTTTGCAGTGAAAATTGAACACAAGCAATTTATGATTTACCTGTTATACATAAAGGGCTATTTCAGTCCCAGTATCTACCCAGAACAAACGAGCAAGCAAGAAAAAAAGCTGCCAGTAATTTCATAATTTCACCATCAGCTTCAGAATAACATCCATCTTTCAGTCTCGCCCTACAAAATCACCCAAATTCCCATTTTTAAAATGTAACTTTTTTCTCTCTCTCTTCTTTTGGTGAAATAACTGAAAGTATGCTTTATTTCAGACCAGTAAATCAAAGCAGTTTCATTTAACACTCAGTATCTAGGGCAAAGACTCTGCTCCAAAATAAAATATTCACTCAAATAACCAGGGACTGTTGGGAGGATCTTGAAAAAAAATTGTAATTTCATAATCAATCACATTATCTGTTCTCACAATTATTACAGTGCAGCAATAAGAAATTATTATTATTTTCTCAGGAGCGCTTTTGAGAGAAAAGGAGATGCAGTACTTTGAAATGTAACAGAGCATTCAGAAAGAGGGAAACATGGTGCCCTTGACAAGGACAAAATCATTTAACCTATTATCATTAGAGGATGGGAGGAGAGACAGACCTGCCACTTCTAAAAACAGACTCCACAGGGACAAAACGTTGCCTTACCACTCAACACTGTACAGCCAGAGAGAGAGAGAGAGAGAGAGAGAGAGAGAGAGAGAGAGAGAGATGAGGGTACAGCAGGACATGGAGAGCAGGAAAGACAGAAGAAAGGACAGAGGGAAGAAGGAGAAGAGGTACTCCACTGAGCTTGGATCAGCTCATGCTGTTGGATCAGGGCAGTCACGCACTTCATCATCTCATACTCGATAAATTTAGAACGCACGCGCACACACACACACACACACACACACACACACACACCTGTCCAAAAATTCACATTCTCCTGAGAAGGATTACTGTGATGAATGAAGATAATTGGGTCATCGCTTTTTCACAAGCGTGTATTTTTTGTTTGTTTGTTTGTTTTGTTTTGCTTTGCTTTGCTTTGTTTTGTTTTGTGTGACACGCTGCGGACAGATCTAATTGTTTATTTGCCTATGTGTGTGTAAGGTATCGGTACAGACAGACAGAGAGAGAGAGAGAGAGAGAGAGAGAGAGAGGGACAGGGAGTCAAAGGTCATCAGTAGCCAAAGGTCAGCAGTAGTAGATGCTCACTGATAGCCAGTCAGGTCCCCCAGACAAACACTACACTGACCCTTCAGCCACTACCACAAACAGAAAACTCTGTAAAACAAAACGTAAAGTCCTTACAAGCAGTGAAGTGCATCTGTCTCACCTGATCTCTGACTGAACTAGTGTAGGGAGCTTTAAATACTGTCTGAATTACATTAACACAGGAGACAGGCTGTCTGTCTCGTTCAAGATCACAGTCTGTGGGGGTCACTTCAGACTCTCCACCGCATATTCCCACTAACTGCAGGTTTCAGATCAGTTGTCAGGTTGAGAGCATCAAGGGTTGACTCATCACTGCAAAAGAAAAACCTGCTCTGAGGTCAGTGAGACTGAACATGGGTTGCTGCTAGTCCATATGTGAACTTCAAGCTTTGACCTGGGGAGTATGAGTTGAGATGAGGAAGCCATGGTTTCCTTGGTTACCGTGAGTATGATAACGACAGATCGTAGTGCGGGTTGACCTGACAAATCTGGTGTTAATGGCTCTGAGCTCTTATCCCTTGAGGGCAGTCGCTCTTTCTCTCTCTCTCTGTCTCTCTTGCTCTCTCTCTCTCTCACACACACACACACACAGATGAAGAGGCCACTTGTCCAGAACTAACTGTGCACATAATCTCATTTGGACCTGGGGAAACTTGTATTACAGCAATATGCCCTATAGTCTGTGTTTGGATAGACACACACACACACACACACACACACACACACACACATACGCACACACACATATTACAAATCATATCCATCCCAGTTTTCTCTCTCTCTCTCGCTCTCTCTCTCTCTCTCTCTCTCTCTCTCAGTGTGTGTGTTTGTTCCTCTGGGGCTTATGTAAGCCTCTGTGCCCCTGTTTGGGTCACCTACTTGGCCTCCAATTGCTCCAGTTGTGTAAGCACCCTCAGGAGGAGAGGAGAGCAGAGGAGAGGAAAACACAGCAGAGGAAGGGAGAGGAGAGGAGGAACCCTTCCTAAACCACACTGACCCAGTAAAAAGCTTCCAACACTAGGTTTACGTGGGGCTGAGTCACACTGGACCAGCTCCTGTCTCAGCCCCATAATTCATGAACATTTCCCTCATCTGAATTCACTCATGTGCCCCAACACTGACAAAGCCTTTAATCCATGTTCCACATTAGACTGCGTAAATGAATAAGTGCTCAAAATTATTCTGCCATGTCATTAAAATGCCATCTTCTGTTCTCCATTCCATTAATTCTTTAGACGTACACTTAACTCAGTTACACTCTGCAGCTATCAGCTGTAGCATTCTGTTTCCACTGGAGCTCCAGATGAACTCCCATATGCCTGTGTCTGCGCTCCTGTCAACATACCGCTCATCATTAGTATGTACATACATACAATTACCGCATGTTCCAGCACATAGCAGACACAGATCAACATACACAGTGAAACATGCCTACTTCTCCATTTTAAAGAGAAGTCGAACAGTACGGCCAAGAACTATCTGAGTGACTCAAGCCCACCTGACTGTAGTGACTCCAATCAAACAATTTTGAGCTGAGATGTTTTTTGTTTGTGTGGGGTTTTTTTGTTGAGGTATTTGTTTGCTAAATTGCTAGTGCATTTGGAAAGAGAGGGAGAGAGACTGAGAGATCGAGAAAGAAAGAGAATGAAAGAGCATTTTCTCACTTGCGACAGTGTACTCTCACCTCTGCTCAAAGCTACCTGTCTAACTAGATTAATGAGACAGTCTGTTTAAACACAGGAAGAGAGAGAGGGGAAGGCAGAGGGAAAAAAGACACAGAGAGATATTTCAATGGAGAGAGAAAATGACTAAATAGCTTTTTAGAATCTTCGAGAGAGTTATAAATGGAACTAGCATTTTTATAAATAGAAATAGCACAATTTGCAGGCAGAGTTTGATACCAAAACAAAATTCTGAGACATGACCACTGTCATAATGTGAAAACAACAACAACAACAACAAAGAAAGTGTAACTCCATCTTCAGCATACAACTATTTAAAACACACCACTGTGACGAACCAAACGAATGTTAACATAGATTCCTGCCTCTGCCGTCACACTCACATTCAAAGCCATGATCAGAGAGAAGTGTGACTATGTAGCCTTTGAAACACATCAGTTTAAAGTCATACATTAAAACATGAACCCTATGATCAAAGGCTCAGCCCCGCACTGCCAGGGTGCTGGAGTATTTTTGTAAGGGTTGAGTGTCGTTAGTTCTCAGAGTCACGGTTCTACTGAATCACCACAATGTGATAGCTATTAATACAGACTTAAGCTTAACTTCATCCTGGAGTTATGTAGCTGATAAAGATCAGGAGAAAACAGAGCCATCAAACCTTTTAGCGAGATGATACAGAGTCCTCAAGGCCTTGCTGATCCTGGAGGACTCAGACGTAACGATCAGCAGTCCATATGCCAATGTGAGAGAATGTGATTTAGAGTTAATGGGCTCTTGGCCAGAGTACACACTCATAAAGCTCCGTTTGGTCTTGAGCTGGACTCATATCGTCAGATGAATGATATCATAACTCTAATTGGCTGGAGTGTGTGACAAGAATGCCTGAAGTTTCCCTCTTCTCTTCTCTTCTCTTCTCTTCTCTTCTCTTCTCTTCTCTTCTCTTCTCTGGGTTTTAGGATCTTTCATTTATCACTTCGTGTTTATCAGGACTGACCTGGTTTGGTTTGAAGAACGTGCTTTAGAGACAAAACAGTTTGAACAGACAGGCTACATAATCATCCAAACATCACTCTGATCTTTTTGTGTTTCCACGCCACTTACAACAAGACCATTCTAATTAAGTTCAGACTACCCTTAAAAGGATGGTAAAAACTGGTGTCAGCAACCTTATGTCATTCCATCTCAAAAATAACAAAACTGCACCATATAAAACTACAAATATGAACTGAAATTCAGATACTGTTCTTTTGTACAACATTTCTTATACTGAGTTTGGTCATGAAGTATATTTACTTAGATCCCCTTCCTTTACCACAGTATGAGTTCCAGACACTTGGCTTTTGTTTGAGTCCTGTGCTACAAGCGTTTTTTGATTGCTGTTGTAATTCATTGACTTTGATATGCTAATGGAGATATGGATGGTGACAGGGAGCTGAGCAGCACTGATGAGGAAATTCAAAGGTCTGTACATTGTCTTCATGCACAAACCTGATTTCACAGTGTTCCCAGGGAGACAGGGGAAAACAGACACAAAGAAACACTTATGGCACAATGATTGAATGTGAGGCCTTTAAAAAATTCTCCAATATCACAACTCTGAGAAACACAGAGCAAAATGACAAAAACATGCAGGTGTACGTGCTTTCACACATACACGCACACGTACACACACACACACACACACAGATACACACACACACACACACACACACACACACACACACAGATACACACACACACACACACACACACACACACACACACACACACACACACACACAGTAAATCCATACAAAAAAATCAATACAAAGTAAATAATAATCTTCTCACAGCAGCTGGCTAATGAGCTCACTATATGAAATTAAAAACTGTGAAGGAATCTTTCCTCATAAAGACACTCTCTCTCTCTCTCTCTGTCTGTCTGTCTCTCTCTCTCTGGGCACGATGCTTGGCACATGGTTCTGGCAGCAGAAGACAGAGGCCAGCTGGTTTGTGTGGGTTTAAATAACCAGCGGGGAGCTTTTGTGTTCCAGGAGAAGTTGTATCAGTGGAACAGAAGAGCACACTGTGTTAAAACATCAGAGGCTCACCTGAGACGCAGCGTGGGCCCCACTTCCCATTCCCAACCTCACACCACAATGTAATGAGGCCGCACCATACAATAGAGCACAACACAATCATATTCATATCATTTTCATACAATATAAGAACTGGAGACTGTGAAATGGCAAAGTCCTTACACTGAAAATTAAGCATGACTGAGTACCATTCTGTTTAAACTGTGATACTATATGTATCATGTAAGAAAACAGTTAAATATAGAATGATACTGTGGGCAGTGTATGGGATGTATGAACACGGGATGACACTGTATAGTGTGAATACCGGACCATCACTGCATCTGAAAGATGAGAGTCATGATGTAAGCACAACTGAAGAAGAGACTACCGTTATTAGGACAGGAGCAGTTAGGGTCTGAGCCGATCATGGTAGTGTTGTCTTGAGAACATTCAAACTCCTCGTCCTACTGAGAACTGAATTCACTACCTTCTCCACTACAGTTAATGTTACAGGTATTGCCATTCCTGCTCTCTATGTCATTAATGAGCCCATCCAGAGTCTGTTCTTATGGTTACATCTATGTACATCTGTTATACAGATGGAGACTTCACCAAGGTTCCTACCATGTTCACACAAGGCTGTGACTTCAAGGGAGCTAGTTACACTGTTACAGAATTAACTGCCTTTCATACATGATCAGATACTGTCAGTTTTAAAGACACAGCTTTTGCCATCACTCACGGTGTCACCATGCCATCCGTTCTTGCTGCAGTGCAGTTATTTTGGTTTAAAATTAAAGTGCTTTTATGAAAGATCAGTGCCTCTAAACTATTTAGAATTCAGCCATATTCTCTTTCTGACATGGCTAATTACAGTATGTCTCTCCAGGGTTCAAAGGGTCACGTCACAGCTTTACAGAGCAAAGATGAAGCTCATCAGCAACTCACAAAATGTAAAATTCATGTCTCAGAAATTGGAGGAGGAAAAAAAATCATTAACATGCAATGGGAAATTTGCTGTCAGACTGTAATTACCGTTTCTTTCGTGCACAAGGCACTACTTCACTATGTGCAATTTAACACACTCTCCCTTTTAGAACCACACTACACTGCAGCTCATTTAACCAACACAACTCAGCAGCAAAATCAAACCAGCTCTCAGAAACAGGGCATTAGTCATTCTTTTGTGACTAACTTCAACACTTGTACAAAAGCATGCTTGCACAAAGCCATACACATAAACACATACAGTAATAATTACTGCAGAATCAAGCTGGGTCTGGACTCCACTGCAGTCATGCAGGTTGAGAGTTTAGACAAATGGGTTTTGGCTGCTGTATTTTCTATTAAATAATCAAAAGGTGTATGAAAGTGAAAGACCAAGAGAGAGAGAGAGAGAGAGAGAGAGAGAGAGAGAAGGAGAAACCCCTGACTCACCGTGGTGCAGCCCCTGTCATGCTGGTTGTCCACAAAGCTGAGTCTACACAGGGTCTTCTCACTCCTCAGCCAATACTCAGATGATTCAAACACAGTGCTGTTACACAAAACCTGTAACACACACACACACACGCGTGTGCGCACGCGCGTGCACACACACTCGAACAGTTAGAAATGAACACATACTTTACCCACCTTTACCAGAGTGCAGATCCCCATTAGCATGCAATGACAATGCAGCAATGTATAAATAAATAGAAGTTTTACACGCAAAACCAAAGAAACCTGCACAGCCTGAGGTTTAAATCGCAAACATATTATATTTCATACAATGACAATCCATAAACTAACACACACTCATCCCTCTTCATCTATACATTCAGAGATGTAAACACTAACCATTCAAACACATGTACGCACACGCATATATCTCACTTAACCACCTTTTACCGTTAAGACGTGTTCCCCAAAATCTAAACCACCATTAAACATGGTTTGCCCTGAGAACTGTGCTGTACATTATCATCTTGGTTGAGTTATAAGTAATTTGGTCACTTTTGAACATAAGGCTGTTAAATTCTGACAGAAGTTCACTTCTTTAAGTTTGAAAAGCTACTTATCATTTGAGCCCCTTGATGATATCCTAATATTTAATATATTTAAACATTTTCATTTGATTCAGGCTGGTACCATACGCTTATAATTAAACCACTGTTATTGTACTATTTTTGATCAGAATAATCTCAATTAGTTTTACTGTGTAATTGTTCTCTGACTTGACGGCTGTCTGTAGATAAGAATAATTAGAGGCCGGACCAAGTGAATCAGTTTTTTAATTGGAGCCACTCTGAATTTGACACGTTTGTAATGTGGGGACCATAAGATGTTGTGTGATGTTGGTGTGTAATCTGTGCTTTAATTTGAGGATCTTAAGACATGGTGTAGGGATGTGGTGTGGTTGTAATATGGGGACCATAAGATGTTGTGTGGTGTTGGTGTGTAAGCTGTGCTGTAATGTGAGGACTATAAAATGTTCTGTCATGTTGGTATGCAAGCTGTGTTGTAATCTGAGGACCTTAAGAAGTTGTGTGGTGTTGGGGTGTAAATAAAAAAAGAAATTACTAACCTTGTCCCTGTGTCGCAGGTCTTGTTTGTTTATTTATCGTTTATTGTCACAGAATTCCAGGAGTGTCTTATTGTGATCTTTTGCTGATGGGGTAATGTAATCTGATTGATGCACTTATTGTAAGTCACTTTGGTTAAAAGTGTCTGCCAATCGCCAAATTGTAAATTGAAAACTGTATGTTGTAATGTGGTTATAATGTGGGGATGTTATGATGTTGTGCTGTGTTGGTGTGTAAGCAGTATTGTAATGTGGGGACCATGGGTTGTTGTGTGGTGTTGATGTGTAAGCTGTGTTGTGCTGTTGGAGCTATAAGGTGTTGAGTTAGGTTGGTGTGTAAGCTGTGTTGTGATGTGAGGACCTTAAGACTTTGTGTGCTGTTGGTGTGTAAGGTATGGCGGTGTGTTCTCTGCAGAGGTCACACATACACTATCACAATACAATACTGCAGTCTGTCTGGAACAAGACAACCTATCCTCATAGTGTGGCACACTACTCGCATGCTTTGTCTTCACAACAAATACACCTTTACACATTCACAAACAAACAATATTTAAACACGCACGCATGCACAAGCACACACAGGTGCGCAAGCATGCATGCATGTGCGTGTGCACGCACACACACACACATACACACACACACACACACACATTCCTTTACCTACAGATGACACTATGTGAGTGTAGCGCAGCTCAGATAAAGGATACTGGGAGGAGGATTTGAGTTAAGCAAGGGCTTTTTAGAGTCAGGATCAATATTCTCTCTCCAGTCAATTCACCTCTTCTTCATTCGCTTCATACAGAACATCAGGAACAATGTCTGCCTGTCTACCTGACCCCTGCTTCAACTCCTGACCCCTGAACTGTGTGTGTGTGTGTGTGTGTGTGTGTGTGTGTGTGAGTGCGAGCGTGTGTGTGTGTGTGTGTGAGTGTTGAGTGGGTGTGTTTGAGTGTACAGACGAACACAAGTGACTCTGGATAGTGGATAATGAGACTGTGACAGACCACATTTGTGTAGTTAGCATTAAGTTTATCAGAGTACTCTGTCAATATCGGCGAGTCTAATTGTTAAACAAAACAATCCCATAGTTACCTGATCATGTAGGAGTGTCTTATAGATTACACTGACTGACTGAAAGTGGAGTGAGTGGTGTTTGTACCATCTGAGCAATCTGCTGTTCAAGAGTACAAGAGCTGATAATACATGTGTGCGCGTTCATCTCATCTTCCTCTGTCTCACACACAATTTACAGTCTCCGCTGTAGCGTCCACAGTGTTTTCCATCTGAGGCGTAAAAGCTGAATTTTCTCTCTCAGTCTCTTCATGTGAGCATGCCTTGCTAGTGGTGCATATGAGTGAACATATACATGTATATGTATGTGGACGTGTGTGTGTGTGTGTGTATGTGTGAATATGTGTGTATATTGTGTGTGCTGTGTGTGCCTCTGAATGTGTTTGTCCTGCTCTTACTGTGTGCACCATCTGCACTGGCTATGGTTCTGGCAGAGGAATGGTATTTTATGCAGATAACTGAGACAGTGACACGGTGGTCCGGAGTGATTAAAGCCACCGGCCCACACTGATACACAGCTCCTGCTGTTCAGTCCCCCGATCTCCCACTGACCTCAGAGCAGCTCCAGCGGGAACCATACTAATTCACTTTAAGACCCATTCAATAATGAGGAAGTTCGGATAAGAGGGGGTGAAAACAAATCGACTGACCTGCGTGATCTCTGGAGCAGAGGCACAGAGGAGAGGAGAGGAGAGGAGAGAGCACTGGACACATAGTAGGCTTTAATAAAAGCTTTTCATTTTACTGCCCCTACTGTTGTTTCCTCATTGCTCTCCTGACCCCTGCACATGCTATAGATCATTTCCCATAAACCTGAAAATGCAGCTCTGTCTCCAGATAAGATTCATCAATTCTGATGGCAACTGGCCAAAAGCTATCTGTCTTCCCCATGCTTTTGTTTCTCATCTCTTTTTGGTAAATAATTAAATAATTTCCAAGCAGCTTGGATAAGTATGCAAAACAATATTCAAATACCTGCAATTCACACACATGTACACACAGATGCACATGCATGTGCAAGCACACACCCACAACACACACAGAACGAACACATTCAAACACATGCACTGATGTATAGATAACTAGAGAGCTATAGATTTCTAATACAGGATTATAATTCTTTCAGTTGATAAAGTGGCGACATACTCTTGTAGCACTGTGTGTGTGTGTGCGCGCGTGTGTGTGCGTGCATGTGTGCGTGCGTGCGTGCGCGTGCGTGCGTGTGTGTGTGTGTGCGCACTTCTGTTACCTTCTTGCAGGCTGTAACTGAAGTTCCCAGGGTGCTCTCTGTTTTCACAGCTTCTGTGTCAGTGGACTCTGATGTTTCAAAAATGGCGGAGGCCTGGAAATTACTACAGAGAGAAAGAAAATATGTATATATAAATATATAAGATAATACAACAAATTCCCCAGTAGAGCAACAGCAGTGGAATACATGCTGTCTCTTTTATTCAGGTTTGTGCTCACAATTCAGAGGCATTACTCTCACAACAAGAAATTAGCATGCTTCGTCCATCTCAGTGTGAGGTTTGCCTTTGTGAGAGGAAAATAACAGCTACTTTTTGGGTTGTGTGCAGTCTTTCAGTGTGGATTCACCGCAGAGAAGGAAGAAACAATGACCCCTGACCCGCTGAGGTCACTGACTGAGACCAAACCAAAGAAGTCTGCTATGAAAGCAGCGAGAAGTGACATATCGACTTTTTTCTCATGAATGGAAGAGCACTCTGTCTGTACCTGTGTCTGAATAATGCAGCTATGGATTAGTTTGTTGCTGCGTCATAGTTGTTGTTGTTGTTGTTGTTGCATTAATGTGCGGATTTCCCTTCTTTAACTGACATTGAAGCACAAGCTCTAAAATTCAGAGGCTGGGACAGGAAGGCAAGTGAATGGATTCAAATGGGGATATAGATGGACGTAGATTATCTAGGTGTTCAACACCTCTCTACCTTATGGTCAAACATGGATGTTGTAATTCATTGTCTTATGGAAAGTAATTAAAGGTACAATGTTTCTCATTCTGAAGGAGCCTTCTTAAATAACACACCGGGGACACAGACTGTAGTTGGCTTACTGGCCTGTTTGAACTTTGTAATGAAGGGAGCAATAAAACAGTGGTACGAAGACTGATTGTGTTGAAAGAATTTGCCAGAGGCTGTTGATTGACAGTCCACTGAACCAATTAGACTGCTAATTGTTATCCCCTCTAGAATAGGAAAGATGTCCAAAGGATGAGAACAGAGCCAATGTAAGAATGCATCCCCAGGCAAAGCGAGACTAGAGCTGGCATGGTCCTGCTGCACTGACTGGAAGTCTGCTGAGATAGTAAAGCAATACATGTAAAGCACTGACTACTCTTATGTTTCTTACTATGATGATGTCTGTTTTTAATATTACTGTCTAAAATTTAAACCTTTTTTCACCCTTTTTCATCAGAACCACTTCGCTGAATCCTTGAATAAGGATTATTCCTGGTTAAATAAATAAATAAATACATGAATACATACATACATACATTTTTCATACACTGATTATATCACAACACATGACTCAGAAACACAATGGACAGGAAAAGTAGTCCAGCCATGAGAACATCAGCAATCACCCCAGAACCTCAGCTGGAGCTGACATCTCTGAGATGGGAAGAAAAAGAACCGTAATATTGAATGAGAGCTTGGTTAGTGAAGGGGAGGGGGGGGCAGGAAAGATAGCCCTAATTATGTGGTCTGGGATCAGCTGGATAAAGTGGAAACGTTGCACTGTAATGAAAAATGCAGTTGATCATTTATGTCCCCACAGTGGAGGAATTATAAAGTTATAATAAATACTTTTCATACAGTGTTTCACAGCATTTGTTTTCCATGCTTAATTCCCTCTTACTCTGTAAATTAAACATCTCTTGTTTATACTACAAAAGACTTAATTAATCTTCAATTACACTCAAGAGCTCCCCTCAGAGTACAGTCATGAGGATCTGCATTTTATCAGCCTATTACAATCATGGCTGGGGCTGTCGTTCAGACAGGATCAAATGTTTATGTCCCTTCGCCCGTTACCCCATGAGATACGTTTGAGGTATTCTGAGTAAAGGAAAACTATTTGTTCTCTCAGTGACATCAAAAAGACGACTGTTGTTTACACCATCACGAGGCAAACAATGCTGAATACTTGACTACAAATAATTAATAAATAACCCATGTCTGCTGCTCGGCTTTGAGTGGGGACACCATACAAACGTATTTGTGTCGTTGCCTGGAACAATTCGTTTGAACCAGTCGAGCTGTTTTATGAACAAAATTTCTCGAATTTGCTTTTAAAAAGAATCCGGTTTGATCTAATGATCTAATTCTGTTCCAACTGTTTATAATGCTACGAAATGTGGTGTTAACACAATATCTTCCTTTCGGAAATACAACTAAACAAATATGAAAATGATCCGAGCAGTGCGTTTGACACATACAGTGTCTGACCGCAATACTGGCAGTTTGTCCTTTCTGTATTACAGTTTTGCTCTCTCTCTCGGCCTATTTTCCCAGACCATTAAACCTTTTAAATTAAACTGAAAGTGAAGAGAGGAGGGGTTTCTTGGTATAGATTACGGCATTCGGTGATGCAGGCAGTGCCTATCTGTTCCTGACTTGAAGCTTTTCCATTTTCATTTCTGAATTTTGAACCTGCCATTTTACGTTTACAATGCACGCACACGGAATCTCACGTTACAGTGCGTAGCAAGAATCTTTTTTCCTCTTTTACCATCACCGCACATATTTTCCTATAGCCTATGGCAGGAGGTAAAACATTCAAAGCTCCCGCCTGCAGGGCAATATGTTGTGACGACCTCATAAAAATGCGTGCGTGTTGTCAAATTAATATTTCTCTAAAGGCATATATTTTTGCTTCGTGGAGATATAAGAGGTGAATAGTACCGACGATTTGGAGTTAATTAAGAGGAGCGCCCCGGCAATTTTAATCTGACCAAATCGTTTAGGCGACCCCCTGCCACATTTGCTCCCGTTGACCTTTTATGACTAGAGGAAGCACCAGTTTCATGTGAAAGGATCGTGTGGGTTGATATTAGTCACGCTCGTTTCTTCCGCGAGAGTCGGTCCGCGCGCAACGGTGCTTATTCACGCTGACTTCTTATCACCCTTAAAATGAGCAGCAAAAGTACCAGGTGGTTTTAATGACAAACCAGATGAATTATTCATGTTCAAGACATTGTTTCTTTTTTGCAATGACTCCTTATCTCACTGTGTCAGAGCTTTTTGATTAGATGGTGACGTTGCCGAACGCTAGTGGGACACTGTAATCCCGGCCAGCAAAGCACGGTCAAAGAACGATAAATAGGTTCAGTTTCCAGCAAAACATATTGCTGATTTGCCCAGCTAATTACAAACTACAGTTGCATTTGTTAATGGTATTCTGCAGTCAAGTGAATTCAGAGACATCCTTTCCAGTGGGACATGAAAGGGCAAGTCTAATATTCTTTCACAACCAATAACTGAACCGTTCGATCATCCTACACTGAGCGACATGGCGCACCTGAGATAAATATTCACCCACCATTCCCCAAATACTTGAAAATAACTCACATCTATCTATCTATCTGTCTCTCTCTCTCTCTCTCTCTCTCTCTCTCTATGTAGCCTATGTATGTATGTATAGATACTCTATATACTCGCACACATCTTATTAGTAGCGGTTCGTGTCACTGAGAGTAGCCTATGTCCTTTCGCATCAACAACCTTGTAGTTTGTTTACATTACAAAACATCTTATTCTTATTCAGTCTAACATATTTATTCCGTTATTCTTCAGACAGTGACTGATAAAGGTGAATGCTGATGTGATAAAATTACTATTACTATAAAATTATTATATATTTTCCCAGTTTGGCTACTTTGGAAACGGTGAGCACTTTGCTTTCGAAGCGCAGGGACACTAGCGAGTACGGATCGAAGCTTGTTTGTTGCTTCATAGCTATAAAAACGCATAATTGCCTTTTGCTGAATCCGGAGTGGAGAAAGTCATGTGCGAAATAAGATGTTTTTTCATACTCTGAAAATCAATGTAATAATTTGAATGCAGACATTATTAGTTCTGCCGGTGATGCCCAGTGCCTCTAAAATAAACAGCGAAATATTTAGGAAAATTAAGCTTAGCGCTGCCTCCATCAGGCGTGTGAACTCCCCTCCTAAATATTCTATCACGTTTCAAAAGCCAAGGAAAAGAGTCAAGAGCCAAAAACATACCCCGGTTTCTGGAGAAGGCACTTTGCACTTGCCATTCCGCCGCAGCTGAACAACCGGAAAACCACGGTATTGTATTCCGATTGCTCAAGACTGAATGCGTTTGTGCCGGTCCGGACAATGCACTCCTGTCCCGAAGCTCATCACAGTCTAAGCAGCAGAGGAATTCCAACACTCGCCCCGCGACTCACCGTTCGTCATTGGCAGGGAGGGTTTTCTACACGAACGAAACGCGCACCGACGGTGATGAACAACAGACGTAACGAAAAAAATCGAAAAGATTATCAAAAATCAACAAGAAAATGGGGTGTTTGGGGGAGCGGTGGATATGTCACTGTAGTTCAAATAAAAAATAACCTATTAATCG
>NC_044496.1:24521271-24531271 GCF_902362185.1 Chanos chanos
GTGTTTGTGTGCGTGTGTGCGTGTGTGTGAGTGCGTGTGTGTGTGTATGTGTGTTTCTTGTTAAACAGGCTTCGTGACTGTGCAGACGCTATGCTAGAGGAGCAGATTAAATTGACTATTATTTCCATCTGATCCCTGAGTCTGATGAGATCATCCTTTTATCCCATCATCAAAGACTGAGAGAGAGAGAGCACTCTATCACCACAAAATACACAGACAGACAGACAGACACACACACACACACACACACACACAGAAAGAGAGAGAGAGAGAGAGAGAGAGAGAGAGAGAGAGAGAAACAGATATGCTGGTGTTTTGGATGTTAAACAAAGATCTGAGACATTTAGTTTGTACATAATACCACGTCAAATATAAAAAGAGTGCTGTCAGTCAGTAAAAAAAAAAAAAAAAAAAGAGAGTTGATTTTTTTGCTCTGATGACATTCAAACAAGAACGTTTGCATTTATCCTCTGACAGCCTGGAGCAAGTGCATCGCACACTGACACACAATTCACTTTGAATTCAGACCTGGTGTGTTCATTGCAATTGTACAGAGAAAAATGAACAACATTATATGTCTCTACACTGTTATGACAACAGTCTAAAGTGCACACTCAATCACTGACATCTTAAAAGCTTGTTTTAAGATATCCTTTTACTCTTCAGGAAACTAAATGTCTGAGTTAAAAGCATTAATGGATTAATTGATCATACTAATTTTAACAGTCATAGGTAAAGTGTGATAAACTTTGAGTCCAGGCACATGTCTGTATTTCCTCAGAAACATATACAATTATTCATTATATGGTTGTATGATTGCACACAATGAGCTTAATCTTCCAACACTCTCTCCAGAATATCTAACAAACACAATCAGACTAATCCAAACTGCACTGTGAATACTAATACCTGCTGCAACTCCTGCCGCTCTTCTACACACACACACACACACACACACACTCAACCACACACAAACACACTCACACACACACACACACTCACACACACACACACAAACACACTCACACACACACACACACACACACACACACACACACAGAAACATGCAAACACACTCACTCATACTCGTGTGCACAATCACACACACAATACACACACACACCCACCTGCGCTGAGACTTGATCTGGACACGGTGCAAGAGGGCTGGTTGGTGTGGGTGTAATTAATGTTAATGGCATAGTTAATCAAAGCAATCATATGCGAGCTGACTGTGGTTATTCCTGTAGGTTTATTTGTGTTTGTCCTCAGGCTCCCCTCAAAGAGAGGCTGACACTCATAGCTCCCAGATACCACCAGCATGGCTGATTATTATAATCACACTTGCTGCAGCCTGGCCAAAGGGCTGCCATCATCACATTTCTTTGTGAATCAAGAGGAGTAGAGAGAGGAGACAGAGCGTAGGTCTGTGCGTGTGTGTGTGTGTGTGTGTGTGTATGTGTATGTTTGTGTGTGTGTGTGCGTGTGTGTTCGTGCGTGTATGTGTCTGTGTGTTGTATAAGGGCAGGAGAAGGGGGTATATCTGTTAACAGATTGTGTTTCCGGAGTACTGCCGAGCGCATCCCTGTCCACATCAGAGGGGGATGAGGCCGTTCCAGGACCGGCACCTCCACATACATCATCTCTTTCTATCTCACTGTCTCTCTCTCTCTCTCACTCTTTCTTACTGTCTCTGTGTCTCTCTCTCACTTTCAGTCTCTGTCTCTCGCTCTCTCTCACTGTCTCTGTGTGTGTCTCCCTCTGTGTCTCTCTCTCTCACTGTCTCTGTGAGTCTCTCTCACACTGTCTTTGTCTCTGTCTCTGTCTCTGTCTCCCTCTCTCTCTCTTTCTCCCTCCCTCTCTACCCCTCTCTCTCTCTCTCTCTCTCTCTCATCCAGAGAGCTGATAACAGCCTGTCCTCCTTAATCCTCCCCAAGTTGTCAATGAAACTGCAGAATTAGCTTCTAGAGTCCAGTTAATCTCCCATAAAGCACAGCGTGTACAGAGAGCACATTATTACAGATTATTACAGGTGTCCAAACACACACACACACACACTCATTTGTGCAAACATGCTCACTACCAGTGTGACTCAGACTGACACAACTACAATAGTACCAGTATGGACATTGTGTTTGACAATTGCTGTATGGCAAATATCACTTGCTCCATAAACACTTACAGATTATTAATGCACCACACACAGTCTTTTCAGAATCCACACAGAATCCTTTTCAGAACTGAGACAACAACAACAACAGCAACAACAACAACAATAATAATAATAATAATAATAATAATAATAATAATAAACCAGAGAGTGGAAAAAATTTGAAAGAGTAAATTAATTAACATGCTCATTGAAGACAGAACAGTGCAACTTTTTTTTTAAAACAAATGCTTTTTAAAACTATGTATGTCTCTGCTTACACACTACAACATGTGTGCAGTTTTTGTCTCCACATGCAGGAATGATTTGCCCCTTACAAGCACTGCTCAGAATGCTGTGTGTGTGCGTGTGTGTCTGCATGCGCATGTCTGTGCTTTGCATAATTTCCTCAAGGATAGTAAAAATGTGCAAATGATGTTGTGCTGTGCGAGTGTGTGTGTATGTGTGAATATATATACGTGTGTGTGTTTGGTATGAGCGCTGGGATTACTGTGATTGGTCATTAGCTCAGAGGAAGTTCTGTCGCCAGCTACAGACAATTTAATTATCATCTCTAATTAACATGGAACCCAAATGGAATACCAGGTGTTTGACTCTGCAATTCAATTATGGGTCCTTACTGCAAACAGACCTGCATAGCAAGGCCATGGAGAGAGCAATTATACAGTGGCCTGGGATCAAGACTATAATGAAGAAATAGCTGCATAAATATCACCCTGACCTCATATACATGAGAAAGTAAGCTTTTATACAACGACACAATCAACAGGGCAGTCCATTTATGAATGGATAAACAGACTGACATGGCATGTTGGAAAAGTAACAAATATGCATGTCATTAAAGCACAGTATGTCAGGCCAACGTGTGTGTGTGTGTGTGTGTGTGTGTGTGTGTGTGTGTGTGCTGCTATACTGTTAAGAGATGTCTGCTAAAGAGAGATTTAGATATATTCTTTGTGTTTCATTCTAAGCAAAGGATAAATGTGTAGCAATTTTGATCAGTGTGTGTGTGTGTGTGTGTTCATGTATGCATGTATGTGTGTGTGTGTGTGTGTGTGTGTGTGTGTGTGTTTTATCACTCTGAGAATGAGAATAACAATAGTATTCTCCAGCGAATCTCACTAACGAACATGAGCTGCCGACACCAATTTGATGACGTCCCCAGTTCTAATATCCATGTTTTGACCCAACCACCCACCCAGCCGCCTGCACACACACACTCCCACAAACGCACATATGCACGTGCGCGCGCGCACACACACACACACACATATATATATATAAGCACACACATACCTATATAAAGAAAGGTACGTGCACATGCATACACACACACAAGGTAACCACTGCTCTGATCTGAAGTGAGGAGTAATCACTAAAAATTCTCATTAAAACAAAACACTAATGAGTAGAAGCTCATCAAATTTGTCTGCTTAAGTAAATCAAAGATGTCCAGTGGACAATTTAGTTAGACAGATGAGAAACTTCACTGATCCACATGACATAAGGTTTAAGAGAAAACACACACACTCCCTGAGGTCTTCTTCTCCTCTTTCATGTCCATCTTTAAAGAATGCCACTAATGGGTTTGATTCAGGAGTGAGCATACATTAAAAAAAAGCATTAATTATGTAACAGGCTGTTTTCAGGCATTCCATTAAAAGGTATTATTCATTAGCTTCAGAAACCTGATCTCACAGATAATGACTAATTAGCCAATGACGTGCTTAAGTAAAACGTGAACATTATGGCTCAAACAATTACTAAGTAATAGCTGAACTGTGAAGAATCCATTCTGTGGGGTACCCTGTATGTAAATATAACTGACTTACACCACAGTGTGACACGGAAAACATGCTCTAACACCTCTACAGCTTCAGTTAACATACATTCAACTTGTCAAACTTCATATAATACCTTAGATGTGTTTGTATGTTTGTGTGTGTGTGTGTGTGTGTGTGTGTGTTTGTTGGGGGGGGGGGCAATATTGCTCTATATCGCTCCGTGGATGTAAACTAGAACTCCCGTGTATGCTAATTAATTGCGCTTCGTAAGAAAAATGATGTGTTACTAGAGAGCCAACATCAGTGTTTCTGGGGCTTCGTTAAAAAAGAAAAAAAAAACACTGATCAATTATTGATGGCCACCGGTCGAATCAATTACAACTGGGCACGTGCCAACTGCATGCCGAGGGTGTCCGAACGGCTTCAGGTGAGTATTTTAAACATGCTACCGCTGCACCACAAAACAAAGCAAAACAAATGCTTAGGTTGGAATAAATTATTGGGCTGCTCAAGTAAGAGACTTAAAGATTTCCGTTGTTTAAAAATTCATGAACTGAGGCCTTGAATGGCGCTGTGACTGTAATATGGAATGATTCACAGACGCCTTGCTGCGCCACGGGAGTGTTACTATAAATAGCCTCACGTTTTCCCCTGTCCTCCCCCGCCCCTCGCATCCTCTTGCTTTAACCCGCGTCTCCGCGTTCAGTGAGACCAATATCCCGGTTTTTGCCGGGTATCATTCATTAAAATCAACACCAGGACGCCTTGACGGCAAGAGGGGCCCTTTTCGCGCTGCTCGGGAGGCATGAAATTACTCAGACCGGAGACTCGACCGGATAACACAGACGAGTAAACTCCGAGAGAGGGCATTAATCTATTCGGAACATCTGTCCAACGCACCGCTGACTCAAACACATAGTGTCGTCTCAACTACCTTCAATTTGATTTACCTTTTGTCTACTTTGCTTGTGTGTTTTTGTTTTGTGCTTGTTGTTGGAGGGTTGACATCTGATATGACTATGTTAATATGTTGGCTATTGTCCTCATTCACACAGCCCTCCGTAAATATCCGACTTGCCGCTGAATCCTCTTCGCATGGCAGACCAAGGCCAGAGAGAGATAGAGAGAAAAAGTACACACCGGGAGCGTTTCACCAACGGATTAAAATTCAAATGCCGTTTCATGGGGTTTACAATTTATCTCAGAAACCAGAGAGAGAGAGAGAGAACGCACAAATACTATGGGGATTTTTTTCCCATAATGGCAATATTAATATTAAAGCCAGGCAAAAAAAGGGAAATTCATCTTTAAATAACATGTTAATCCAGATCATACTTAATGCTGTCTCCACTGACAAAAAACAGGTATGCGCACAGAACAGGTACTGTGTATTTCCTGTTCCATGGATCTGTGTTAAGTAGAGACTTAAGGTATTCATGTTGGATCCTCCACTGAAAAAAAATTGAGCTTGCACTACTACAAAAAATTGAGGCAACTATTTGCATCAGTTTTTCAAATAATCCTAACATTTTTTTTTCTGTTTGTGATATACTCAAATTTTTCTTTTCAACATTTCACCAAATCAGTAGAGCCAACTTGATATGATCTCTTATCAGTTAGCCATTTTTGAGTTGGAACTTCTTGATTTCCTACTCCAGGAATTTAATTTATAAGTGTGATTTACTTAATTCTAATTGTCAGTGACAGTCTTAACAAGTTCACTCTATACATTCTATTTAAATTTAAAAATGATGTATTTAGTTAAAGCCTACTTAAATAAAGTCAGAATGCAAATAGTTGCCTAACTTGCATTTAGTTCACTTTGCTCAATACTGTGGTGAGCTGGGTTTTCTTTTGCAGTGATGACACTGCTTTTGCTTTCTTTGGCAACAACGCTTTCATTTAGCAACCAGGAAGTAACACACTTAACTTACTGACGCAACAGGACGGGAGTACCTCATTCATGAAAACAATTACATTCACGATACACAGACAACATGAAACTATCACAAGAATGAACACAACACAAAGACTACATGATGAACAATACACATACACTTCTACAAGACACAATGAGAAACACAAACTGAACAGTAAAGAACTGGGGCTAAATAACAGTCCATCGGCCAAAGCACAGTAGTATCTGTCTCCAGAGCCGGTAGTTATATGCCTAATAACAGTTTCACACCAGCAGTTTCAGGCCAGTGGCTTTCAGCACATGCGCTGACACTTTATGGTTAGGGTTAGTGTTAGGGCTAGGGTCAGGGCTAGAGGATCAGCCATTGGCCTGAAACTGCAGGTTACAGGTACAGGTTACCTATCTAACTGTACTGGCTAGCAAGCATGACAATATAAAACTTAGCTGTCGCTAAATTGAAGTTTGCAAGGCATAACAATAACAAAACACAGAGAAACATCACATTGGATTATGTTTACAGATATGTACAAACAGTAAAACGATGTGGTTTACCAAAATTTACCAGCTAGACAGAAAAGTCGGCTACATGCATGAGCACCATTGAATGCACTGAAGATTAAACTTCAGTCCTCCTCAAAAAGGTGGCTGTTCTGTTGAGTGCTCTGAACATCAGTTATTTTTAAGTAAATGCTACTTAATGGATATGAGTGGAAGAATACAACAATATGATTATGTTGAATTTATGTAGCTTCGTTAGTTCAGAACAGTATTTTTTAAATCATGTGAGGTAAACAAATGAGATTCACCCTTGGTAATACAATAATGATGTAGAGAAGGAAATATAGATTTTTTTTTTTTTTTAAATTGTGCGGTTTTCTTTGTTGAAGTTACTAACCCCCTGCACCATTTTTATCAGTGTGACTATAGGAATTGGTTTCTGCCAATCCATTGCTAAAGAGTGATTTTGTCTGAATCCTGTCCCAAACCCCAACAATGAGACTATTTATATGGATATGTCTGGCTTCTATCTATCACCAGGCATACAGCACCAATAAAACCTCAAGGTAGAGGCATTAACGATGCCAATCAATTCAAGTCTAGACACATCTACACAATCAATAAAAATTCACCTATAAAAGTAGACAAAAGGCCCCTTCCATAGTGTGACAGAGTGAGGGGACGTGGAGAGATCAGAGGTCTACTCATTAAGCTTCGGTTGTTGTTGTTGTTGTTGCATGTGTGTGTGTGTGTGTGTGTGTGTGTGTGTGTGATGATGTCATATTCACACCTGCAGCTGGGGACAAATAAAAAACACTGTAAGTGCCCCTTAATAACACCCCCGCTTTCTTCTGATTACACACCTGCAAAGACTCTCAGGAACCTCAGAAACCATCCAACCAGCATACACCCTGCACATGCTAGGATACACACACACACACACACAGACACGCACACACAGTGTCTAGAATGACAGCATGAGCTGATTACCTCATCAAACCCCACACTGATCACAAACTTGATATTGTCAGTTGCTAGGACTCAAAGAAAAACTATCACATTACATCTGTAACCCCCCCCCCCCCCATTAGCATACACCCATGTCTCCACTCAGATGAAGTGGTAAGGAGATACAATATTCTGGAATCACACTGTCTGCTTCCCCTGCTAGAGCCCACTTATATTTGAATGACACCGACATTACCTCTTTGACTTCAATCAGTGTACAGATGGACCTCTGTTCACCTTTCTAATTACTTCTATTGCCTTCCCCAGATCAACTCCCGTTCATGCCCTTGATGCTTAGACCTGTGAATCTGTACTCCCTCCTCCCAACCATCCTCTACAGTCAGTGTTTGACTCTCAATCCAGGACCGAGTCCCCAGCCTTTGGGTTAACTCTACCTAATAAAATCATGCGATAAACTCAAACACTAATGTACCATCCTAGCTATATCACTGGATTTTATCTATTAGGAAAATACAGTTAAGAGAGATCTAGTAAGTTAGTAGGTTAAGATAAAATGGACAAGAACAATGTTAGCCTCCCCTCTCTGTTCTGGTAAATTACATTTTCCAAAGTGTCTCACCGGTAGTTGATAAGGGCTAGCTGCTAGGATGTCAGGCGAAAGCACTCTCAGCTCAATTTAAGGATTAAATCAGATACCCAGAGAACTACGGAGCTGCAAAATACCTTTACACACAGCAGGCCAGCAAGGAAATTGTGCCTAATTATAGCCAAACAAGTGCAAAGAATCCCCTAATTCTAATGCTACTCTTGTCCTAACGCCTTCCTCTTTATTAGTGTCTGTTAGAGTTTCTGTTGAGGGGGAAGGACATTAAAACAGTGAGCTGGTAATTGAATGTAGTGTTACTACCCAGAGCACAATCATTTCTGGCTCTGGTCCAACACAAAGACCTTCGCACACCCGTCACATTAATCCTGACGTTGTATCATTGTCTCTAACTGTGTAACGCATCTTATACAAGACTGGGATCAAGTTGTGGAATGCACGGGGCAGAGAAACAGCGCGGTCATTAATGAACGCAACCATCTAACGCTGAGAAATGACTCTCTTCGTCAAGGCCTTGCACACTCAGCCGGCCGCACTATCTCTGCCACGCACAGAAGTGCTGGCCTTTTCATTTTCATATCTCCCCGAAGAACCCACCGCACCCATTATCTTTCCACTGTGATGGATCGCGGCCACTTAACGCAATCATGCTCACAGAACAACGTTCACCTGCTGTTAGTGGAGGTTCAAACTGCCCCCTGCAGGAAAGGAGGCAAAAGAAAAAGAAATCACCACCGGAGGAAAACTGATTCAAGTTTCCAGTTTCTTGCATTTGCTGCAAATATTAGTTTGTCAGTCATTTTGATATCCAAGCCAGATACTTGTAAGAATCTCTTCTGATAGGCGACGAAACAAACATATCACGTTAAATGTGGTACACAAGAAGTGTTGAAAATGAGTCTTCGGAAGAGATTTTCATAAACAGCTCAGGGCACCGAAAAATCCACTAATGCTCTGATAAACACACCTTTTTGGTGGAGAAGAAACAAGGGATTTGTGGCGTGTTCTGGAAGCTGATGATTCACACGTTTAAGGCTGTGATTTACAGAGGCTAATCTGCTGAAACTTGATGATTTTTTCCCGTCACAGCTCTCCAGCTGTGCAATCGAAAACCAGAGGAACATTAACCTGCATTGTCCACTGTTTTTCAATGAGGATTCAATGCAGAATGATAAATCCAAAGTTAACGAAAAAAAAACTGACAACTGGGTCTCCAGACACTACCTTGTTCATTATGATTTATTCAGAGGTCAGATGAAAACCGCATTTGTGTTAAAAAATGACTGAAACGCCCTCTGCGACTGCGGAGACAACAACAACAGACTGCAATGCTGTATGTCGTCTCGTCTGCATACCATGCAATAGATGCTTCAGTGTAACTAAAGGTTCTTGGTACCGGCTTCAGGCCCCTCAGATACAATGCTTAGCATGAGCTCTGTGTTGTAAAACGCTTTTTTGCTGAACAAACCACCTGAACATGTAACCTTTGTCAGCATCTAACCGCTTGCTATCCACCTGTCAGCTGGGTTTAGAGCACAGAAGTAATATCCAGTGTATTGTGTATGACTTCAGAGTAGTGCAGGTGTTGTCTCACCTCTCAGTGAAGTTTCTCAGCGCAGTGAACAGATTGCTCAGCATGTCTGCCTCCGTCTACTCCTCTTCTATTATCTACTTTTGTTATTCTGCCTGGGAAAGAAAGAAAAGGCAGACATAATGTAACAGGCATATTCACTACACCACAATACTTGAAATTCATTCATGGTGAAATTCAAGGGCACCACTGACACATGATATTCTATGGTGATTATGTACAAACCAAATGTGAGACAATGACTAAAGAGTCAAGATTATATAGTCAGTGTTAGGTGAGGTATACTATTAGGTGAGGTATAAGGGAAGAATTGCATCAAAAGCATCATAAATAGTGCACAGCTGAGTGCTGAACAAGCAAATTTGTAGTGTGTGTGTGTGTGTGTGATAAATGACAGGAGAGAGGTAGAGAGGAAGGAGTGTAGAAAAGATGGAAATTAAATTCAGGTACAGTTGATATATGTGCTCTA
>NC_044496.1:24533771-24538771 GCF_902362185.1 Chanos chanos
GTCCAGTCTCAGCCAAGCCACTGACCACACACACTCACGCATATACACACACACAAACACACTTCCACTCTCTCTCTCTCTCTCTCTCTCTCTCTCTCTCTCAGACACACACACAAACACACACACACAAATTTCCATCCCCAAATAATGATCTTTATCTGCACTAGGCCTACATACAGCACTCTGTTGTCATGTACACCAGAATTTTTTGAAACACTGAACTCATAATCAAATGTAGATGTGTGAGAGGTCAGTCATTCAGTGTGAAATGCTAAGACATCTCTGAGTGCACTTAGTGGTCTGAGAGAGAGGGAGACACTGAGATGTCAACTAAACCTCATGCCAGGGCTGAAGGTGAATTCTGAAATGACGTGTCTTGAGATTTAGAGTTGGAATTGACATCAGTCTTGAGGATGAAGATTTTGAATTGAATTTAAATTACAGGAAACCAAATTCAGTTAGATTAATTTCCATAAAATTACATTACTAGGGAAGGGATGACCAAATCTGTAAATCATGTAAATAATATGCCATAAAATAAAATATATTTGCTTAAGTATTTAAAAACATCTTATTGAGAGTTAATTTTTAAATCCTTTTCTCTTAATATTGTAGAAAACATATTGCTGAGCAAAAATGGCATATGTAAATTGCACGGTTGTTTTAGAGGTTGATTTCTGTGTTTGTCTAATGTATTGGAACTCTATTCCATACATTAGAGCAACATTTTTCTCAATTTCCACTCACTCAGAACAATCAAAGTTTGTCAAAGCATAGGTTCCCACCAAAAAGAAATTACATGGACTTAATGGAATTTTATTCAACCTGCCATCTATCTAATTCAATTTAGCTTCAATACCCATCCTTTAAAAGAAAAAAAAAAAGTTCAGTTTCCAGTTCCTCATCCAGTTTGTAACTGTTGAAGCAATTCATAAAAGTCACCCCGATCCTTGCCTGTACACCTTATCAACCACAGCACAGAGACAGAGAGGACTGAGCTCAGTGCAGCTCAGTGTGAGGGGTGACAAGAGAGCCAGAGGGGAGAGGGGCTGACGCTCTGTGTGTGCACATGTTTGTGATGCTCTTTACTATGAGGGTTACAGAGGGGTGGGGGTGGGTAGAGACAGTGATGCCCTGCAGGTGTGACCTCCGATGACCTCTTGTAACAAACTCATTAATGCTTATAATTACTTTCAGGGCCTCTTATCACAGCCGGATTAAAGCTGACACGACTGCTAACATGGTGCAGAATTCACAAACAGCACAAACTCCACTGAGCATAAAAACACGCATACACACAGAGCAGGCTTCCATCACATACAGAGAATCTGCACCCCAGGCTATTACAATCACAGAGATGAATAATATCTTACATTGTTTTGTATGATATTTTGGCCCAGGAAATTCACCTGACAGGATGTTGACTTCTCACTAACTTTAATTTGCAAAGTGAAGCCCACTGAAACAAATGATGTTTTCCATATGACTGCTGGGAGATCAAGATGGGAAGGACAGAGGGTTAGTGTGTTGTAGTGTAAGGCCACTTGTAGTTATGTGACCTTCTCAAGGACACTTAGGTAATGGAAGACATCTGTCAGTCCTACAGGATGTCACTCAGTTTGGGACAACATTGGGAATAACGGCTTGGATCTCAGGGAAGCTGTGTTATACCAGGAGCACATTCAGCTCAGAACTCTTACAGAACAGATGTTACTGAGGACACATACACACACACACACACACACACACACACACACACACACACACAGAGTTTTAACAGCCTGTGGAACTTTGTTAGGGAATGTTTGAAAAAATAATGAATGTAGCAATGACCCAATAACTATTCACATTATGCAACAGAAAATTACACCTGAAGTGTTTTCCTTAAAAAACAAAAATTTGCAAATGAATACCTAGATTAAAATACGTTACAAAGCTGATATCACGTTTAAGATCAAACCAAATTCTGTAAGCCGTAAACAACACATTTTTTAGATCCCCAAGCGTAAATAAATTCTCTTAAATCAGTCGACTTACATCAGGCATGCTCCACTCTCTCAGCTGTGCAGCCACTTCCACAGGAGATCAGCTGTCTGCCTTTCAAGCAGAAGCCTGTACAAGCACTGACAGCAGCCTTCAGGGGGAAGAGTCGTCACGAAAAATCTCAACCCACTTGGATGACCAATCACTTTTACCCATGCTAGATACAGCCTCTTTTTTGCCTCGCTGTACGAATTCCCAAGTACTGGGGAAAGGTTAAGGATGACACTTTCTTTCTCCTCTTCCTGTCACTGCATCAGCATCAGCAGGAGCAGCATTTGAGGAGAGAAAAACCTATTTAGTGCCATCAGCGGCTAGGTCAAATAGCCTCCTATTGTTCAAACAATCCTGTTAGGGAGCTGGCAGGAACTCACAGGGCCTTGCTCCAGTTTGTCTCAGCAAACACGACAACCTCATCCCTCTCGTCTCCCCAAGCTTCCTCACAATACTCAGCGTGAGACTTGAGCTTGGGGTGTCCAGCGGTGGGCGGCAGTGCTTGGTCGGTTGCTGAGGGCAGAACCCTGGTCATCAGGATGGATTTTTAAACAAGGGTTCCTCAAAGAACTGTAACCCCAGTGGTACGCCTGTTTGCTCAGGTATTAAAAATGAAAACGAAACCTGTAAACAGACTGCCAGAGAGGAGTTGGAGTAAACAGGTCAACCCCCTTCAATCTCATTAGACACAATTGTTTGTCCAGACCTCTGTGACCCCTCCCCCTAAACCAGACACCTTTGACTGATCCCCCTCCACACATTTCTCAGTCCCCCCTCCTTCAACCTCAAACCGTACACAAAGTCTTACCTACTAACTCATGTAAGAGAAAGAAAAAAAAAAACTCTAAAGCTAAAATATTTGACTATATATTAAGATGCTATGTGAAATCCATACAATCAAAAGCTTTTTTTCCCCTCTGAAACAGAAAGAAATTTTCCATAATGCAATATGATTGCACATTGTATAGGAGAAAATTGAATTTTAGGTTTCAAAGCATGTTTGAAAGAAACTTTGAGAGTATATTTTACTCTCTGTTTCTCTTCAAAAGAACCGAATCTAATGCTTTTTTTTTACTTTTTCTTTTTGTCAGCAACAGTGGTACCATAACACAATCCTAAAACAGTGGCCATAAGCCTTCTCACCTCATAAATACCCCAACCACAAAACTGTTCCAATCATAGTGGGTTAAAAACACAGTCCTAAGTCATCAACACTTGGAATGTCCATGTTCCTTACAGCTATACAACCATCCACTCACTCACTCACTCACTCACTATCTAAGCCGCTTATCCTAACTAGGGTCGCGGGGGTTGCTGGAGCCTATCCCAGCGGTCACAGGGCGAAAGGCGGGGAAACACCCTGGACAGGTCGCCAGTCCATCACAGGGCAGACACACAGACAATCACACTCACACACACAATCATACCTAGGGACAATTTAGTGTCTCCAATTCACCTAACCTGCATGTCTTTGGACTGTGGGAGGAAACCGGAGCTCCCGGAGGAAACCCACGCAGACACGGGGAGAACATGCAAACTCCACAACCATCCAATAGCCACTCATTCACTTCCTTTAATGCACAGCCCTAGGTGTGTTTTTTTAGTCCTGGCCAGCCCTGAAATGCTTCTGATCAGATGAGTTAACTTCATGTGTAAGCACTGGAGTGCTCTCTTTGACCTGGGCAGTAGAAAAAATCTAAGCTGTTGACAAAACAGTCAAATCTGAGTGCTCCCTGTGTCGCATCAGTGTCTTACATTTTAAAAATCCAGCCATCTGTTCTCTTCAGTAAATAACTTTTTACAAAAATCAGTTTGTCTTGCTGTAATTTCACATTAAAATACCAACAACAGGTTGATTTTGAAAAGGGAGACATGCTCACATATGCAGTAATGAGTGGGTGATATGGAAAAAAAAAAAAACTTTGGAAATACTGAGCGCGCCATGATTCTGCATCTTAAAGGTCATAGATACATAACTTCTGTTCTACATGACTGACCCTACCACCTAAAACCTTTAACAGTGTATAATGTCTAACTGTTACATTTCCAACTCTCCATACATAAAAGAGCTCAAGCTCTGTAAGCAAGCTTGACAAAAGGTTACTCACAACTGCTCCCCAACTAGAGTCTACCCTACAGTTCCAATTAATTCCTACTGCAATATGTCACTCTTCATCACACTAACTCTGTCACTGTTTTAACACTGACATGGTCCAACATCCAGGGCTTACACATTTACAAAGAGAAAAAAAATCCAAACAAACAAACAGCCTGTGCTTTAGCTAACTACACACACCTTTTCACGTTTTTGATAAATGACACATTGATTCCTACATAAGTGGGAAACAAAACTGTTACCAAAGCACTGAAATTTCATCCTGCTTCCCAATGAAAAATGACTTTTTTATGCCCATATTCCCATATGCCCATACTGATGCAGGGGAAGAAGAAGAAGAAGAAGAAGAAGAAGAAGAAGAAGAAGAAGAAGAAAGAGAGAGAGAGAGAGAGAGAGAGAGCGAGAGATACATCGGAAGAAATAGGGAAAAAAGTCAAAGAAAAAATACTACACTGATGAAAAAGATTTTGAGATTGGATTATTGATTTTGTGTTGCCTTTAAGGAATAGTGTGAGTTCTTAAGCCTTTTTCAGCAATGGGAATTTGTGTGGGTTTGTTTGTGTTTCATCTTTGAGAGCAGCTCTCCGTGTGTTTTGAGTTGGATACGAAAAGAGAATTCCGCAACGCGGCTGGTATCATGGGCAGGCACACTCACGGAATTTACTCTGGTCCCTGACATGAAATATACATAGAATAACTAACTCTCTCTCTTTCTGTATGTCTGTATGAGAATAACTGTGTGTGTGTGTATTTCAGCAAGGCTGTAATTAAATGTATACTGAACAGATAGTTGAACAGTACAGGGACCATTACTGCTGTACAGAGACGAGGTTTGGTATATGCATACAGA
>NC_044496.1:24543771-24653771 GCF_902362185.1 Chanos chanos
GTGTGTGTGGATGTGTAGTTTTGTAGCATAGCGTTTGGCAATAGGATGAAGCTGTATTTGAAGCTATGGTTTTGAACAGGTGATTAAAGTGTGTCCTGGGATTTTCAGTGGATGGACTGAACTGACTATCGGTCACATTTGAGCCAATACTGTCACTGCTCCAGCAAGGCAGAGAGAGAGAGAGAGAGAGAGCGAGAGAGAGAGAGAGTGAGAGACGCAGAGTCTAAAGACAAAATGAGAAGAGAGTAAGGAAGAAGACAAAAGGATGAGTGGAAGATGAGGAGAGGAAAAGGCAATACAGGGAAAGAAAGAGAACAGGAGAACAGAAGGTAAAGGAGAAAGACAAAAAAAGTAGAAAGACAAGAGGAATGAAAATGCCAACGGTAGAATGGGGCAAAGGCTAGTGATGTCAGCTGGCGTGGAGCTGAAGTGTTATTAATGAAGATAAAAAATCTAAGACAGACCATGGTGGGCGAACCTTGGTGGGCGACGGCGGAGGGCGACAGCTCCCTGCGGACTTTCATTTCAGCACCGCTGGCTTCACTGTCACGCTTTCCCCAGTTTATGAGGAGTAGAGCAGGGTCAAGACCTCCACGTCAGACCCCAGATCAATTTTCTGCTTCTGTCAACTTCCATTAAAGCCCAGCTGTGTCTTATACACATAAACACACACATACACACACGGTACAGCACCTCTGTGTTGGTCAGTCACACATCCTGAGCAGAGACTGCCACAAAGGACTCTTACAACATGTTTACATCTCAGGGCTGACTGACTCTCTCTCTCTGTTTCTCTGTATCTCCATCTCTCTCTCTCTCTCTCTCTCTCTCTCTCTGTCTGTTCCTCTCTCTCTCTCTCTCTCTCTCTCTCTCTGTTCCTGTGTATTTTCATGTCTTAACTCTGCACCTTGGAGTCATTCGACATGAAGTTATTAACCACAGCTGTTTCACCAAATCACACCCCTTCACCTGACATCAGCATGGGCCAATCAGAGAGAGAGGACAAACTAAATGAAGCTGAAAAACGATGCTGAGAGGTCACATGCCCTGTACTCAGTGTTCTGAGACCATCTCTCCACTCCCCTCCCATCGCCAATAACACAGGTGAGATTCATTTTCACATTAACAATGGGCTGTTTGCCCTCAGATCGCTGCCTGAAATAGCATCTTCCTCCTCCTCCTTCTGATGACTGTGTCCTGGCAGTTCTGAGCTGCACAGATGAGCATTTAGTGCTAATCTGATCATCATACTGTTAACTTTAACATAAGATCAGTAGTGTCTTCTTGGAAACAACGCTGGGATTGGACTCCCTTGTCCAGCACTTCCCGACAACCAGTCACGTCCGTTCATGGGACTCTTTTACTGATGTGTGTGTGTGTGTGTGTGTGTGTGTGTGTATGTGTGTGTCTATGGATTGATGTTCAGATGGACTGATGGTTGAAATATACCCAAGTTACTTAAGTTGGAATAAGATATAAGTAATTACAAGTTAATACACATAAATGTTAAAAACCAAAATAATCGAGGTTTTCCAGTAAAATAAATTATTGTTTCATGGATTTAAAAAACAGCCCTTATAAATATTGTAATAAATATTGTACATTGCTCGCTGAGGGCAGGAGTGTCGGAAATGTTTACACCCCCCCCAGTATTGGCAGAGCCCTCCCCTCCTCAACCCCCTTCCCCCCAAGAAATTTAAATAAAATAAAATATGAAATATACCATATTGTATATTTTTCTTGATTTATGCAAATAATGTATGCAAGACTGCAGACAGACCCTTCTCGTCACTCTACACACATCTAAAGATTCTTTGTGGTCAAGAATGTAAGTGTTGTATTGCAGAGTCACACCTGGTAGGCTTTAAGTTAATGATCCAAATGATCTTAAAATACTAGATAGCTTCATAAGATAGATTCATAAATTAGCATGCTTGCTCCTGGCGTAAGCACCTACCTAACGTTAGCTACTAGCAGTGCTAGGGTGTGTGGAAGGAGAGTGCTAGCAGTCCGGTTTACGGGAATAGCAAGTATAAAACATTGTGCACTGCAATAATGCACTTAATAATTCATTCAAGTTAAAAAATATGGCTTCAAAACGACCTAGCTAACAAAAGTAAACCGTGCATCTCTGTGGTCCTTTTTGTCTGCTTGAAAGCTGTGTGTTTAATCGCTACAACTGTAAACGCCATTTACGTGGTTTCGAATTAACGAGAGTACATTCATAAAAATATTTTAGTGTAGGCCTATCGTTAATAATCTACCTGCGCCTATAGGCCTATTTTCCAGATCACTTCCTTCTCCTGTCCAAGCAAAGACATCCAAGTAGGCTACAGTATTGGCACACCCAGATTTTTTAAACTTTTTTTTTTTTTTTTTTTTACTTTTCTGGGCTTTTAACCATTAAGAGGTCAACTAGAATCAACATAGATGAATTCTCATCATAACAAACCTATGTAATTAGCAAACCTATGTAATTGCCAATGATGTATGTCAGAGAGAGAGAGAAGGAGAGGAAGAAGAAGAAGAAGAAGAAGAGAGAGAGAGAGAGAGAGAGAGAGAGAGAGAGAGAGAGAGAGATATTAATTGAGGGAGGTGGGAGCAGAGAGAAAGTGGGACTAAATTAGAACACATTCCTTTGTAAAGCTTTCTATTCTACACCATGAGTGCCATAGTGCATTTAAATGTGACATCCAGCAACGTATAATTGATGCCTTTTTTCAGGGCCTCAAAACTTCAAATGCCGCTCAAATCAATGTTTTTCCCAGGTCTCACCTGACCAAAACACATTCTCCCAGTCTAGAAGATCTTACGCTCTCTCGCTCTCTCTCTCTCTCTCTCTCTCTCTCTCTTTCTGTTTGTCGATATGTGTTATGAGAGCAGGTAGAGTTTGTCCTAATGGAAAATCAAAGACAGGCCTTCTCTTGACACTGGAGTCCATCTGATGAAAACACAATTAGTGAAAGGTGACAGTTGCCGCCTTGTGATTGATGGCTGATTGACTGGAGTGTAAATTGTGCTCTCAGATGGCAGGCAGAACACCTGTGCTGAGAGATTATGTGAATGTGTGTGTTTGTTTGTGTTTGTTTGTACGTGTGGGTGCGTGCGTGTGTGCATGTGTGTGCGTGCGTGTGTGTGTGTATGTGTGTATGGAGGTAATGACCTGGTTTAGCTTTGTTTTTCTCATGTATGTATCTGTGCTGATTTTCCCATGATCCTGCATGTGAAAATGTGTTTGTGTGTGTGTGTGTGTGTGTGTGTGTGTGTGTGTGTGTGTGTTTGCGTTTGTGTGTCTGAGGGGCACTGGAAGTGAGTCAGCCCCCCAGTTTTGGCTCTGAGAACATCTGTGTCTCAGAATATCAACACCATCCACTTTAAGCCAAAAAACAGAGTGAGAAGTTGACCTTTGCAGCAGTAACCTAGCTCACTTTTGATGTACAGTCTCATTTGTGCAGGTAGATATATCTCTGTGTATATAAGCTCTGGACCAGAATAAGCAGAAAAATGTTCTCGCTCCTAAGCGAAGAAGCTCATAGCCTGCCCAATCCACATTGTTTTAGGACTAATGTTTGACTAATGGTTATGACATCACTCCTTACCACCAACCAATCTTATGTCTAAATCGTAATGTGTGTAACATGATAATGATGAAGAAGAAGGCCAAGGCTTACACTGGCTGTGCAATGTATTTTGCTGATTTGGGAAATCACATGTTGGCAACAACACTTGGATACCTGGCATGGCAAACAGTCCAGATTTGTCATAACCCAGGTCTGCATTTATTCTGTAACATTTCTATATCTATACAAACCTACCTAACCACCCCATGTTTGCTAAACTCGACAAGTTAGCATTACCTTTGTGTTCAGACACAGGCTACTTCAACTACACCTGATTCAGTTTCCTTAGTCTGAAAAAAAAAAAATACCTACCGATCTCTCAAACAGCATACAGCAGAATGTCTGAACCCACTGAAAAAAAGCGAAAGCTCTCACAAACCAAATTATCATTCTGGAAAAGTAAAGAATCAAATGTGACTCCTTTGGAGAATATGAATAATGGCCAGCAGAAAGTGAGTGGAATGACCAGTAGAGATTACTTGATTGTAAAGCACAATTTCTTTGTAATTCCATCTAAAGTAGGCTACCCTAGTCGCTGAAAATATGTTCCTGTCCCGCTGGTGCTTTGAAGGCTCCAGCTCTCTGGCTCCGGTGTCTGTGTTTTGACAGCTTTGATTGCATCAAATTAGAAGTTGCAAAATTGTAATTGTAGATGGGGGTCACCAGGACCCAGCGGAAAAATACGACGCAACACTTCCAGTTAGACCACATGTGTCAAAATCCGGTCCTGGAGAGCCAGGGTCCTGCCAGTTTTTGTTTTCACCTCTTTGTTACCTGTTGATTTTCACCTTGAATACAGGTGTGCATGCTCTTCAGCCAATCAGAGATTGTATTTAGTTAGTTGACAAGAAAAACAACAGGACCATGACCGTCCAGGACTGGATTTTGACACCCTTGAGTCAGACTAATTAGACTAATTCTATAAAAAGGTTTGGGAAGCACTCACCTCAGTTTTCATGTCAGTGCTGTGGTTTGTGTTTGGGATTGGGGCTCTGAGTTAAGGTGGGTACGCTGCAGTGTTTTGGAAGTTGCGTGTGTGTGTGTGTGTGTGTGTGTGTTCACACTCTGGCTCCTGGGATGCATGGTTAACATGCATGTAGCTGTTTTGTAGGAACACTGTAGCAGGAGGCACGCAGCAACCCGAGTTATTAATGGGATCGCTGAGTGTGTATGGTCTGAAGATTGTCGGTGCAGCTCGTGGTTGGCTGGGTGGACAGCCTTGCCTGCTGAGCGCATTATGGCTGATTTATACTTCTGCGTAGGCTCCACGTGGAGCCTACACCGTAGCCTACAGGAGTGGCCTATGCCATTGTGAACATTTATTCTTGTGCGTTGGTGTGTCTGCGTTGCTCTGTAATGAAACTTTGAAAACACTAGTTTGCAGTGGGGTGTCTATTCCACTGCGTTGAATTTCTTTGTGCATTACAATCGGTGGTGAGAAGAATGTCAAATAAAAATTCAGAATTCAGTCTTTGCACAGCAATATCTATAAAACAAGTTTTGCGTAAAAAACGTGTACTCAGATTTCAATTATGCTGGAAATGTTTCAGTGGTGATTGAAACTGCGCAGATCATGTTGGAGTTGGAGCTAATAAATGTTGAACAACAGTTACTTTTACTGAAATTACTGCAACGCAGAAAAGACAGAAGACGCTGGAGGAGATGGTGTTTACGACCATTGAGCCGATTGAGGCAGAAGGAAGACGATGCTACCAAGCAGACCAATCACAGTTGTTGCGGTCTGCGCCGACGTGCATCACAGCGACGCGTAGCTACATTTCTGGGGAGATGCGTGTCAGGCTATGGTGGAGGGTACACAGCTATGCAGAGCCTACGGCGTAGATTTGACACAGAACTATAAATTGGCCTTTACTGTCTGTGGATGACAGTCATTGGTCCTTTGCAGTAGGTGCAGAGCGTTTGACAGGAATATTTGCTCTTGGTTTAAGCATTATGATTGTTGACTGTTGTTTGTTTCTCCTTAAGGTCATAGTACCGATTGTTGTTTACTTTAGGTCTTAAATGAATTAAAGCTAACTGTGCAGGTATTAAAAGCTATAGTGTGTACATGTTCATTCTGGATGACTAGCATCGACTAACACCTGATTCCCTCTGTATGTCAGAGTCTATCCCCTTTTATCCCTTTCCCTCCAGTGTTGCGGGGTGCAGTTGGGGCGCATGTGTGTCACTCTTTTGGGCACCTCACTGATCCGAGTATAGTGGTTTGTAGTGAGTCGCAAATTGTAGTGTGTGATCGTGTGCTGTGGTGTGGTAAGTTGGTTGCTCTCTCTTTCTTTATCTCTCCTCCTCACTCATCACTTCCTTACTGTGTCCTGGTATGCTGCCTGCTCTGTCTATCCTCTTGTTTTTCTATGCTTGATTGGTTCATTTTTTTAATAAGAGTGTTTTATTATGAACAGTAATAACAGATTTCTGCTCTATTTAATAAAACTGCTCTGTAAAAGCATTTGAGCAGCTGACCATCTTGATTACTAGGTTTCATTTAAACATCAAAACTACATTTACTTTAACTGCATGTGTGAGTTTAGTTTAACCCATTATTGGGTTACACAATGTAGCATACGCTATGATATCCTGGTAACACCACTGCCTTTAGGCTTTCTGTTTCTATCTCAAACTGCAGGAAAATGATGCATTTAACTGCCAGAATTAAGAAAATTTTCCCCAGGGGGGAATACCATATAGTGAATTTATATTTCCATTAGTTAATGTCATTTTAGTGTCATTTTTAATGTAATTTTTGTGTTATTAAGACTACAAAGTGGTTTTATATTTACACTAGTAATGTACTTTTTACTGTTATCAGTACTATAGAGTAGTTCTACATTTACATTAGTAATGTCATTCTAGTTTTATCAGTACTATATAGTGGTTTTACATTTACATTAGTAATGTAATTTTAGTGTTATTAATACTATAGTTTGGTTTTGAGAGGAATCACACAGTCATACTTTAGTCAATTTAATGAGACCATAGATCATCACCTTAAACACAGTCAGATTAATATGCGTAGATTATTCCAATGCTCATATGATTTCCGCATCTTTTCAAACATTTCTATTAAAAATGTTATTTTAATGGTCTGTTACAGTAAGTAACTGAGCCCACTTCTATATAGTACATTCTGAGAGCGTGCAGTCTTTCAATTCACTCAACACTCTTTGCATATCTGTCATACACACCCACCCACACATCCACACAGCCACCCAGACACACACACACACACACACACACACACCGACACACACACACACACTCAACCTCCCAGTTTGGCCGTTGAACCTGAAAAACTCCTGACTAACTGTCACCACACAGCCAAGCGGCCACACATCATTTACACTCTTAAACACACTGATGTAACAGACAAACATATTGTAACTGTGTAATAACTATAGAGATACACAAAATCTTTTTTTTTATATAGATTATGACATGCAGCAAATGGGTTTAATGTGAAGACACTTCTTCTAAATGTTACACTCCAGTGTTACAGACACTCACTCTCAGCATGCCAGAGGAGAGCAATAAACAGTCTACGTGACCTGAATAGAAAGACAGGAAACTGGATGTATAAATTGAGCTGGCAGATCAAGGCTCAAATGGAAAATTGTGTTACCTGTTGTACAGATTTTGGATTTTGCATTTAATAGACTCAATGACTCTTACTGTTGTATCTGACAAGCACCTGTGTTCAACTGTGCTACTATATAAATATATGTAGTACTACTATATACTATATATATATATATATATATATATATATATATATATATATATATATATATATATATATATATATATATATATAATGCATGTAGAGACAGAGAGAGGTATATAGATAGATACACAGACAGATAGATTTATGTATATAACCTGTTCCACATGTGTTTCAGTCTGTGAGTGTGCCCTCAATGCTGTTCATTTATTCAGAACTGAACTTTGTGTGCACATACATGTCCAAGACTTCCATGTAATGTTCTGCCTCACAGATGCACACAGCATTTAAATCAGAAAGGCATTTTTGTCACATACTTGCATTAGTAGTTCTCACACACATACACACACACACACGCACACACACACACACACACACACACACACACACACACACTGCCAATGAATGATGCAGGAACAGCTGGTTTGCTCGCTCCTCAAACTCCTTTCAACTCAATTCAGATTCAACAGCACTTATCTCTGGCCATCTCTATTATAGATGATCTTCTGGCATCTGCTGAAAGTGGCAAGTCTAAATAAGCATATTCATACAGTCATATGGACTCAGGGCAGGGAAGGCATGAGCCTTCACTCATCACTGCACTGTCTGCACACATTCACTGGCAAACACATCAGATACCCATACACACACACACACACACACGCTTACACACATGTACAGACTCACACATGCACACACACACACATGCATGCATGCCGACATAAACAACACACACACACACACACACACACACATATATAAACACACACACACATCAATACATACATCAGAGACGACACACATACATACTGCAAATGCGCGCAACAACCTCTCAAAGCAGTGCTGTTGATTTGATTTGTCAGTCTGGCATTTCCAAAACTGTGGTTAGCACAGCAGGCTTTATGTTCAGGTACGAACAGTGCAACTGCACAGGGCACCGAAGAATAAGTTTGCGTGGATGGGAAAAATCAACCTTAAAAAAACATCTTACATAAAAACTGCATATTATCACTACATCAGATATTGAAGTTTGAGTAAAATCAGTTTTATTACAAATATTTAAAAAAAAACAAACAAAAAAAAAAAAACAGGACCTCATAAAACTTCACAAACCCCACATGCCGAGTTTGAATTGCCCAAATATCTCCATCAACAGTACGTAATACATAACAAATTCATGAGAAACGAAAAAACAGGAGAGAAGAGATGGCATTTGGTTTAATTTGGATCAGGTGCTGTGACGGTCACCTATGACGGGCCCACCCAACAAGTGAGCATCTGTCAGGACCCCCACAGTCACGCCCAGGCAAGCGTATGTCGCACCAGACTGCTCAATATGAGCCGACTCCATTTTAATGAGAAAATAGAGCCTGATTAAAGATTATGGCACGTGTTTCGATTGGCTGCTTAATGAGAGAGCGGGAGAATGGGAGGATGTTAATTATCAAATAAGGTTCTGCTCGTATGATGGAGAGCGTGTCAGAGAGGGAGTTTGATTTTCCCCTCAACCTTTCACTCTCCTCTGAGGAGAGAAAGCCAAGAAATAATATTATTACACATGTTTACAGAAGGAGAGAGGGGAAACTGAAAGGAAATTTTCAACCCTTTTCAAGATAAATTGTGTTCATGTGAAACAATGTGACGTCTGGAGCAGAAAAGAACAAAATTCTGTGAATTCACAATGGACGTGTTGTTAATATCTTCATGTCAAATGACTCCAAGGTAGAGAGTTCAGACATGAAGACGCACAGGGACAGAGAAGGAGAGAGAGAGAGAGAGATAGAGAGAGAGAGAGGGTTGTCTTGTATGACTGTGAGGGACATGGTGACTGTAATGGTAAAGCAGACAGGACTAATTAATGTGGAAAAAAGACCTCACACCAACTCTGACTACATACTGTTCAATTAAAATAAATTATGATGAAATCAAAGACAAGGGCCTGATTAGCACCATCACACAACCACTCAGAGAGAGAGAGAGAGAGAGCGAAAAAGGGAATGGGAAAGAGAAAAAAGGAAAAGAAAGGATCTCAGTAGTGCCAGTTTAAGTGGATTCACTTCAGAAACATGGCAATCACTCCGGGGAAATGAAAAGAGTGATGAAAACATGGAGGGATAGAGAGAATGGAGGAGAGGAGTGCCAGTACCCAAGGGAGCTGAAAGAAAATCAGGTAGCCTCTCAATCCATCTGCTGATGTTTTTCTGCAACTCTTATGTCCTATTTATTTCTCTTTCTCTCCCTCCTTTCCCATTTCTCTCTCTCTCTCTCTCTCTCTCTCTCTCTCTCTTCCCACCCCCCTTTCTTTCTCTTCCTCCCTCTCTTTCTCTCTTCAGTCTGCTTGATCTGTGCCACATTCCTCATCAGTGCCTCTTCATTTCCCATTTAGCTTGTTTTCCACTCACTCTCTCTTTTTTTCTCTCCCTCGGTGCATGTGGCCACATAAATCAGTCTACATTATTCTCCCTCCACCACTTCACAGGACATGAGATGCAAACAGCACCCAGGATGGGTGGTTGGATGAAAGGATGGATAGATGGATGGATGGACGGATGGATGGATGGATGAATGGACAGATGGATGAATGAATGGACAGATGGATGGATGGACACATACTCTCACATTCCAGCACACTTTGCGTTTACTGTTGCACACACTCTTACCTTTCGCTTTATTTTTTCTGCTTCTCAATGCCCTGTGGCAAACATTCACTATAATTAAATCTCGCTCCCTATTTTCCCCCTCACAGCTTTTCATGATTATGGTGGATTTTGGTTTGGATATTTTTTTTCCTCTTGTGAGTGTCTAGCTGTTAGTTTTAATTGTGCTTCCTGGGGACAGCCTGTACAAACAGTGGAAAGAGAAATTCAGTGAGAGAATAAAAAGGTGATGGATGTCGTACATAGTTTATGCTGTTGGCAGCCGCCGTTCCTAACACTTCATCTATTTCCTTACTGCTCAGCAAACTCTGAAATATGTGCCGTGAAATAGGCACTCTGCAAACGGCCTTTCTGGCATTTTCCGTTTAAGTTGGGACGGACGTTGTGGTCATCAGTTTTCTCTCCATCTGTGCCAGTCCGTCTCATTACCCATAACACACTTCTCCCTGCCTCAAGTACACCTGCGCACCCTGAACTCTTAATCCTTCCCTTTCTCCAGGCCTCTTAAAAAATAAACGGCGCAACCTGATTCCGCCTGGTTACTCTGGAACTGGTCACTACAGCCCCCTAAGGAAGGGGAGAGATTCTTATTTCTCTGGATGGGCTGACAGGAACCACCAAAACAAACTTAATCGCCTTTTAAAGAACATGACTCATATGGAGAGAAGATCTGGGTCTCACCCCCAAGAGAGAGAGAGAGAGAGAGAGAGAAAGAGAGAGAGAGCATGCTTTGTCTTTACTGTGGGATTGGACTGCCCCACTGTGTTTGCAAGTGCAGTCAAAACAGAGCTATTTACACACACACACACACACACACACACACACTCTCCAGTCAAACACTTGGTGGGAAGAAAGATAATCTCAGTGAAATGGGGAAATAAAAGGCCAATTTTCTCCTCATCTGTTCTGTTGTGACAAACGGTAATTTTTCTCAGTCTGGTCTTATTATTAGAATAGAAAGAGAGAGAGAGAGAGAGAGAGAGAGAGAGAGGTCAGAGGAGGAAACAGACTTTGATTGGTGGCAGTGGGGGCAGATGAGAGTAGATTGAAAGGGTGAAAAGAGAGTAGTCTGAGTTAGATTGATTCTAATGGCCAAACAGCATGAAAAATAAACATAAGAAGGCTGGAGCCATGACAGGAAGATGCCACAAACAGTGAAGAGAAATGGAATGAAAGGGAGAAAGACAGAGAGAGAGCCACTGGACAAGCATTAAGATCCAAAGAATAAAAGAGATAGCCAGGGAACGGGAGACAACAGAGGATCAGAAGAGGAAATCATGATGAGAGAAAGGTTGCAGGGAAAGACAGCATGAAGGAGGGATGGAGAAGTAGAGAGAGGAAGAAGAAAAGGGAGATTTGAGGACAGAAGCAATGAAGGGCACATGTTCAAATTAGAGGTGAGACAGGGGAGAAAGAGAAAGAAAGAGAGAGAGGGAGAGTGAATGAAAGTGAGTAAAGGTGAGTTGGAGCAAACAGAGGAGATAGGGGAGCAGAAGGAAGTATTGAGTGAATAGTGAATGAAATATTGAAGTTAAATCCAGAATAAGGCTCATACAGTGGCCTGTGTTGGTTTGAGACTCAATCTGGAGTCAGTTAATGAGTCTCAATTTCCAAATAAAACCCCATTACAGACCACTGATTACCCAACATTCATCTCTCTCACTGACAAGGACACACAGAGGACACAAACTCGCTCCTCTCTCTCTCTCTCTCTCTCTCTCTCTCTCTCACTCTCTCTCTCTCTCTCTCTCTCTCTCTCTCTCTCTCTCTCTCTCTCTCTCTCTCTTTCCCCCCTCCTTCCTCTCTCCTACTATCTCCTCCCTCAATTTGTCTCTTTCTGTTTCCCATTCTGTCTCCTCTTTTTCTCCTTCACTTTCTCCACCTCTTATTTTCACTCTCTCTGTTTCTTCTATCTCTCTTTTCATCAGAGTCACCCTTTTACCAGCCTGTCATCATCAGATTTGTGTTTAGTTCTGCATTTCCCAAAAGCGTGTCAAAGTACTTGGCGTGCATGTGTGTGTGTGTGTGTGTGTTTCAGACAGAGATTTTAATGAGTGAGTGTGTATGAAAATCTCCTCTTTGCGTCTGAGTGCTTTCTCTTTGTTGGCAGGTGGGTTGAAGAGTCAGTGTGATTGCATATGTGGATTAAGAACATGCATGACACTGTCCACTTCAGCCCCAATGACATGCTAAAACCTTTATCTCTCTTTCTGCTGCCGCGGCAACCAGCAGCTCTGCCACAACACTGATGTATCTGATCAGTGAGTGGACGTTTGATCTATGACATCACTCACATCCCTATCTATCCAATTAAATGCCATTGATCTCTCTGTCACACTAAAGCGCAGAAACACACACACAAACACACACACACACACACACACATGCATGCACAGGATCTTAACACAGTGGGTATGAGCTCTCTGGAGAGACTTCCTCAGCACTGACTACCCTTGTCTCTGTAATACGCAGAACAAGAGGCCTTGTTCACTATAACACACATCTCATGGCTCCTAAAACACAGGGGAAAATACATAAGATCGCTCTGCTCTTGTGTGTTAAATTCAACTGTTCTACATTTTGTAAATTATTCAGCATAGGCAAAATAAATGTTCCTGTTCTTCTCTCTATACCCATGGAACCATGAGTGTCCAACAACATACACATACAGATAAAAATCCCAACCAATACACACACATCAACCAACATAACTCACAAATGCATACATAAGACACACACACACACAAGCTTATATAAGCAATAGCTCAACACACGCCAACTTAGAGTGCTAACTTTGAGAACATCTCCGTGCCCTCAGATCACCTGTTCTTAGAATAATCTAACCAAATTATGTCATAGCTGAATGAGTGATGATTTTTAAATGAATATTTTAATGAATATTAAATATGAATAATGAATATGAAACATTCACAGAGGGTTACCAAAATCAAAGCTATAATGCAGTATAATGATAAGCCTATTTTTCTATCACCAGTCCAATAATAATCAAGTCAAAGTTTTGCTCCATGTTACGTAGTGAATGCAACATCTTTGAAATAGGGTAGTGTAAAATGGGCCAAGAGCGAAGTGAATCATTCAGAATCATTCATTCAGTGAGTCAGACACATACAGCTGCTACTGGACTTCAGGCCCGCTCATCTGATCCAAAATGTAACAGGTTTAGATGAATATTGTGTATTTTTGTGTTATGTCCACAGGTGTACAAATGATTACAGAGAGGCTGGATGTGCTCATGTAAACACCTTGATTGTCTAGTAGTTTGGTTCAAAAGTGTGTGTGTGCATGTGTGTGTGTGTGTGTGTGTGTGTCTGTGTCGTGCACACGCGTGTGTGTGTGTGTGTGTGTGGGACCTGAGATAAATTCTGGCCTTGTGATAGTGCTAAGCCAACCCTGCCTGTGCACCCCTGTGAGCAACAGAGTGTGTCCTGCTCCATCAAGGTTTATCGGTTTGCTGAGGAGAAGTGTGTGTCAACGTTTGTGTAGAGCTGTAAAAAGTTTCTGTAAGACCCAGCCGGCTGGTCAATGCTGAAAGAGTGGGAGAGAGAGAGAGACATACAGATATACAGGCAGAGAGAGAGAGGAACTCTCTTATTTGAAGTCTCTTAGGGCCATGGCTGCAGGCTGTTCTCTGCATTTCGCCAATGTGCCACTCTGATCTTTATCCAAAGGGAACAGATTGTTTAATTCACCAGCTCCAAGACCCACACATTCAAGGCTTTGGATTAGAGTGTTCCCTCACTCTCGCTATCTTTTCTCTCTCTCTCACTCTCACACTCACTCACTTACCTCCTCACAAACATACACACGCAGACAGACACACACACATATGTGCATTTGTCAGCCATGCAGGGCCTTATGATGTATGGCAAAGGGAAGCTGGTCTGTTGGAGTCACTGATGAGCTTACATCAGTCTGACCAAGCTGTTCCCATACCCCCTTCACTGTGGTCCACAGGTACAGTACCACCTTATGGAGACATGAAAGTCTATCCATGTTGTATTTGTGACAGCGAGTTTCCAAAGGTGCATGAAAACACCAAGGAGGCGTGGCTGTCCGCTTGTTAACAAGTGGCACCTGTGGCTCATTGGAAAACCAGCTTTAGCTTTAGGATAAAAGCAAGAGTCTGGAGAAGGGAAAAGAGGAGAGAGCGCTGTGCCAGCGTTTGGGGAAACATCTCTGCCTTGTTCCCCAGGCTCTGCTGAGCCACCGCTGGAGACCCTCTCCAGGGAGAGTGCAGAGGCCAGCCTTGGGTGCAGGTCCCCGCCTGGTTCCCCAGCCTGTTGCTGAACCGCTGCTGGAAGCGACTCCTGCCAGGCTTGGCCGAGCCACCACTGGAACCAACTGCCGCCAGCTGGGTAGGCAAGAGGAGAGATACTCACTGACTGAACAGGAGACCCGGGGTCTGATCCCGGCCCAAACATCTCAAAGCCAGTCACCTCGCCCACTCCTTCCCCCGGGGAGGCAACCACCCCAAGACCTTGCATCCTCCCCAGATCACCCCTGCATGTGGTGCCTCTACATCAGCACCCCCTTGCACTGGTCCCTTTGCCCCGGCACCTATGGCACACACGTGTTGCTCTAACTTGCTTTGCTAAAATAAAGTGCCTTTTCCAGGGCTGGGCCGGTTAACTGGCCATGTCTGCTTTCCACCCCTGTCACATACTCATGTTTGTCAGTAGGAGCAGTGAGGCAGTAAATGAAGGACTCTTGATTCCATTTCTAAGCTGGACAGGAAAGAGAGTGATCTATGAAAAAGAGAGTGGAGGGTTTTTTTTTTCTTTCAATTTTCTGCCTGTAGTTTGTGGCATCTGTGTGTGTATGCGCTCTATCTGTCTCGATTAACACAACAAGAATAAATCCAATTTTTACCGTGCATGAAACACAGTTTTATCATTTTTGCTAAGATAGACAATGCACTCATGCAGCATATATATGTGGTCCTCACAAACCACACAAATCCCTACATGCACACAGCTCTCCATTCAAAATCCCCCCAAAAGAGTGAGACAGTCTGCAAATGAATGTAGGAATTCAGCCACCTAACCACGAAGTCTCAGGCTCTGGTCGGCTTATTGTGTCAGTCAAGCTAAGCTCAGAGGATACTGATCAATACACCACAGATAACCAGGAGAACACCCAGCACGAGTGTTTGTGTGTGCACACATGAGGGGTTTAGAACATTATCTCTCTGTTGCCATGTCTTTAGTCAGGAGTGTAAGTATAGCTTTTATGGTTTAACTGGTTGTTAACCAGTTTGGAAAAGGTCAAACAGATGATCACCTAGCTAACTTCCTCTCAGGAATTGTCCAAGGACATTTTTGACTCTGTTTTTTTTCTGTGGTGTAAATAACACAAACAACCTTTGTGGTGTTAGATAGTGGGATGAAAGTGAGAGAGACACGATGAAAACATGATGAAATATAAGGTATAAAGTTGAAAGAAATGTGTGTTTGTGTGAGTATATATGTGTTCATGGGTATGCGGGTGCGTGTGTGTGTGTGAGTGTGTGTGTGTGAAAATGAGAGTGAGACAAGGAGAGGGTAGTAAGGGAGGAAGAGTTGGGCTGTTAATGAAATTTATTCTCATTTGTTATTGTCACTAAAAACATCTGGTTTGACCATCTGAAGTTCTCTGACTAACTCACCCCCCCTTTTGTTCCTATGCATTCATATATACACCCTCCTCTATAATGACTCCACTCTCATGTGGTCATGGCCATTTTCTATTCTGGGGTTAGTGTAAATAAAGAGTGTAATAATGACGAGGATGCGGGCCATGACCAGATGTTCTGATCTGGGATCAGTGCAAATGGAGCACGTAACAATGAAGAGGATGCAGGCCAAGAACAGAGGAGGGCAACCATTGGGTGAGGCAATCACAGAGCAATATAATGACACGCCAAACTAATGATACACCACAGTGATAATGGTTATATAACTATCACACATAGCGCGGTGGAATTTTCCTGTGTTCTTGTCCTAAATACTGTGAGTGTCTACATAAATGTGACTGTTTGACAGTCACTTATAAGTAAATGGTCCGCCAGCAAAGATGACAATAGAAAGTCATTTAATTACAGTAATTTATCATGTGTCCTGAAATTAATAAACTTTAAATAGAAAAAAAATTATAGTTATTTACATTGTAGGCATGTGGTCGATCGCCATTATTTTATGATCGTTAGTTTTTTTGTTTTTTTTTCAGTTAATTTACAGTCATTTTACAAACCACGACAGTCACACTGCAAAAAAATTAATCATTTTAATTTTTTTTCTTTAAATAAGCAAATATGCAGAAATATAGAAATATAGAGATGTGAAAATTGACATGGAATTAGGTAATTTACTGTACCAAAATACAGCTTGTTATCTTATTCCAGCCATTTTTTTTTAATTTAATTACCAGTTTATACTTCAATGATCAAGACAGTAACACAAAAATAATTAAGCACTTAGCTGTTATTTAGGAGCAGCACACCCCTGTAAATTCAGTTACAAGAACCCCTCTCTTCATTCACTCAGTTAATAATATTGTAGGAACAGTTAAGATAAACATGGCATTAATCTAACTCTGTTGTCCATTCGATTGCTAGAACTACTCTGTGCATTGTGTTCTTCTTTCCCAGTTGTCTAGTTTTTGACAGTGTCAAAAAAAAAACCAAACTCTTGGGTACCTCAGATGCATTTATTCGCCATTTAAATTTGTGTCTCATTCTGGGTGCTAAAAGGATGCAGGTCATTACTGAGAAAATCGTTAGCAGAAAATTCTTTCAAAACCAGTTCGCAGCACCTGAGTCCATTATGAGAGAATCACTGGAAATTTGCTATGTCAGGGAACTTGCTGCCTTGAGACCCAGGATACAAAAGCTTGTCTTGTGGCCACGCAACAACCAAGACCCTACACCATCTAGGTTGTCACATGGACTAGGAAAATTTTGGTAGCTTACTGGAGTTTATGCTGTATTTTCAACTAATAATGTACCTGCAGATTTTGAATAGTCACTGAACACTGTTTTAGTACTCTGCATGCGTAAGTACCAACCTTAATAGCTATAGATAAAATTAAAATACATGTGATGAGTGTGTAGCCTTGATACGCTAAGCACACAACATATGTCTATGTTGTGCTTAATGCAGCAAGTTATGGGCACACACTGTGTGTTTAGTTTATCAGGGCTATGCACTTGTCACATGTAGAACACATTTAATGGTCCTATATTCAGCTATTCCTCTCCTTCTCTGAGTCATCCGGAAACAAGATCTCAAAACTAACAGGTCTAAAGGGGATGTAGGCTGACCAAAGTGTTCAGAGGGAGAAAATAAATAATTAAAAGAAAGAAATAAAACTAGTTCAAGAATGTTGCAAGAGGAGAACACAAGGCAGAAACTTTAAAATACTGAATCAGCTCAGAACACATCCACAGAGGGGAAAAAAAAAATCATTTTCTGCTCAGAGTCAGTTGACTAAAAATATCAGTCTTGGGTATGAGCAGGCAGTTTTACAGAGCGGGGTACTATGGTCAGGGTGCACTGCAGTGGTCTACCAAACAGTGCAGAGAAGTCACAGAGTCAGATGAGTCACCCTGTTCTCAGTGAACCAGTGTGTGTGTGTGTGTGTGTGTGTGTGTGTGTGTGGCACACAGCAATGGGAGCCTACAGGCCTGTGTGCCTGGTTCCCACAGTGAAGGGTTCTGGCACCTCTGCTGTGGTGTGGGGCACATTTTCCTGGCATGGTCTGGCTTGACTCAACTCCTCAGAGAACAGTATAAAACACCAGTAAATACAGAGCCATTCTGCGTGACCGCATTTATTCTGTAGTCGAACGTCTCTGTCCCGATGGGGACTGGTCTCTTCCAGGATGACAATAGTCCCCCATCTACAGGGCATAAGTGGTCACTGAATTGCTTGACAGGCGAGAAAAAATGTGTAAATCCTATGCTTTATTTCATAATGACAAATGATGGATTTTCATGTGGAGGAATGTTCCACAGAGCGATGGGATCTAAGCCAAGATGCAATTCAAGCCATTCATGGTAAACAAACACCCTGTTAAAACATTTTGGTGTTTCTTCTATTTTGGAAGTTATCCAAATGTGCTGCGTTAATGCGGGGAAAAAAATCAGAGAGAAACAATAAAAACGGTGATAGATCAAGTGACAATAAAGTTTGCCATAATTTCACTGAGATTTTTTTACTACGCTGTGTGGAGATAATGACCCTCTTTCACAGTCAGCCACTTGTTCAAAACTAAACCCATGCTCTGCAGAGGCAATAGGATACTGCAGTCTAACATTTGGTGGCATTATTGAGGACAGACAGCGCCTTAACCCAGAGTAATAGCATGGAAGAAACTGTCACAAACAGAAAATATAACAGCAATAACAACAGCTGAAACTATGCCATAATAACCAATATAATACTATTTAAAATTTAAAATGGCATTGATGGATTCACACTGAATGAGAATACAAAAGAGCCCAGAACATTCCAGGCAAAATATAAACCATACAGCCATACCCAAAAACAGTGTTCTCTCTGTCTGTCTGTCTGTCTGTCTGTCTCTCTCTCTGTCTTTCTCTCTTTATCTCTGATCAGAGGGAAAAGCCCATTAAAAAGTGATGTAAGGTCAACTGTCCTCCTAAACACTGATCTACAAAGAAGTTTTAACTACAGGCTTGTTGTCGTGCTACCCTGCACAGATCACAGTTTATATCCATAACAGTTGTACTTGTCATTAAAGAAATCATCCACATGCACTGACCTCTACCATATTCCCTTGCTAATTTTATTTATCTTCCTCAAGGTATGGTCTAAACTAGAAGTCAATCAAAGCCTGTACCTCTGACTTATATTCCTAAATTTTACCAACAGCAGAGAGGGATATCAGTTTGAAGAGGCCATTAGAGACAGCAGTCAACCATCAGCTACCAGAGGAAGGGATGATACAGAGCGAGAGCGAGAGCGAGAGAGAGAGCGAGAGAGAGAGAGAGAGAGAGAGAGAGAGAGAGGAGTGGGGGAGGTAGCAGTGGTGGTGGTGGTGATAGTGGAGGACGGATGGTTTTTGTCTGCTGACCTGTGTTAACGGGTGACGAGAGCTCTGACAGCTGACATTCTGTGAGGTCAGAAATGGCACTGTGTGTTAATAAACATAGCAGTGGGCTCACTGTTAACAGCCACAATGCAAATGGAGCAGACGCCCTCAAGCCTACCTCACTCTATGCGCTGCCAGTCAAGCAGCTTCTACTCGTTTTTTTTTTGTTTTGTTTTGTTTTTCTTCTTTGAAAATATCTGGCGCCTTCTCAGATAAAGTCTGTCTCTAATCATCACCACTGATGATGTTCCTGAGTCTCTTCTCCTATCAAGATTCATCTGGTCTGCTTCACTGGCCCCTTTTCAAAGGACTCCAAAACCAAAATCACATCCCAACCAAATCAGAGTGCTGCAACTTTTATCACAGTATGAAAGTCATACTAATTTACTAAGTCCTGTCACCATATACCGTTATTGTACCATTCCTCTGTGACGGAATAATATTTCATTGTTCTCTATTAGAAAACTGTCTGGCATGTTGTAACTGGCCTGATGATATCTTGTTAGGTCATCTTATTATAGAAACATTTACTCATGCTGCTTATTTTTTGAAAGTTAGGTTCTGTAATATCAGTGATGTCAATAATCTGAGTTGGATGATATATATATATATATATACACATATATATATATATATTTTTCTGTTCTTCTTTGGTGGCCTTATCCGCACTTGTCAGAGGATATGCTCATCATCTTACAGTGGTGCTTCTTTTTTGGGGTAGACGCTGGCCCTGATGTGTCCATGGAAGCCCACAGATACACAGCCCTGTCTTGGTTTTTCAGATCTCCCAGGTGACGTTTGATTCAAAGCACACACAGCCCGAGTTCGATCACACTCCCTGTTCCTTTCCCAGATAATGTTCCATTTCTGGAGTTGACAGACAACACAACGGCAAGAGCAAAAATGCGTCAGAGAGAGAAAATGTGAGTGTACGTGAGGGGAATGAGACAGAAAGAGAGAGAGAGAGAGAGAGAGAGAGAGAGAGTGAGTGAGCGAGAGGTCGGGGGGGGGCTATTTGAGAATGAGTGGTAAAAATGGAGTGATGGAAAGGAGAGAGGGGGAGAGAGGAGTGGAGAGCGTCTTGCAGTGGTAATCCTGTTAGCTGGGAGGGAAAGTAGGGTTGGATTTCTGTTGTGGTTTCTGAGAGCTTTTTCACAGGCTTCTTAAAAGATGCCAACACTCACTATTGATTCTGCCTAACTGAATCTCTATCTGTGACAGTCTTAGTCCATTCCTACAAAACTTGCCATTGTGTGTGTGTGTGTGTGCGTGTGTGTGTGTGTGTGTGTGTGTGGTCATCTTCTCCCAATATATGAACCAGCTTTAGTTATAATGCAGGACTCTTCAGGAGGCAAAAGAAGCACATAAAACATGAGAAATCTGGTAAATGAGTGAGGGAAGCGCGAATCTAGTCTGTGGTTTAGAGAACATAGGCCACTAGGGGTGTTTATTTCCTGTTGGTTGTTGTGACAACGGAGTAATGTGATGGGGTTTGGGGTTGTAGTGGCTCAATGAGTCAGCTGGACGGGGTAATTACTGAGCGTGCTCAGAGGGTTGAAGCAATTACCCCTGTCGACCAATCAAAAAGACATCCCCCCTCTGTCAGCTTCTTCCTCCAAAAAATGGACTTCCCACCCACCAGAGTCTATTTAAAGCTGTATTGTTTTCCCTTTGCTCCTCTGTGCATATGCGTGTATGTGTGTTTGTGTGTGTATGTGTGTGTATGTGTGTGTTGCCTGTGCCTTTCTAGTCAGCAGGGAACCTGAAAGTGAATATCTCTATAAGGACAGATATAACTCTGTGCGTGTGTGTGCACACGCGTGCATGTGAGAGAGAGAGAGAGAGTTAATAAAGGACAGGGGAGAGAGAGAATAATGTGAAAATGATGGGAGTCTAAAAGGAGGGACCATAATAGCAGACCGGTAGAAAAGGAGAGGGGGAAACAAAGTAGATGTTTTAGTGGTCACAGAAATTGGAGTGAAGGATAGAGAAAGAAAGAAAGAAAGAAAGAAAGAAAGAAAGAAAGAAAGAAAGAAAGAAAGAAAGAAAGAAAGACGAGGAGGTTGTGGTGTCAATCCTTATCATCTGCACACAGACAATCCTTAACTCCTCTCATCCCTCTCTCTTCCCCCTTTTCATCACTCTCACCCCCTCCACTCTCTCTTCACTTCTTCTGTCCCCCTTCTCTCTATGTAGGCTTTCTCCCAGCACAGCTAGGATTAGCCCAGTCAGTCTGAGAGAGAATGGGAAAAAGAGAGAGAGAGAGAGAGAGAGAGAGAGAGAAAGAGAGAGAGAAAGAGAGAGAGAGAGAGTAAGGAAGCAATTGAGTGAGAGAGAGAAAGAGACAGAGAGAGAGAGATGAATCTGGCACAGCCAACAGATTAATGGATTAAAGATGAGTGTTCAGGTTTTTTTTTTCTCTTTCTCATCTGATGATGTGATAAATAGAGCACTTTGTTCATTTCCTTTTCTCAGTCCCAGCAGTCTCTGACTCTCTCTGTCTGCCTCACACGCTCTTCCCCTCACATACTTTCTCCTCTTGTGTAGTCTGAAATTGGCTTTCTAATCTCTGTCTGTATGAGCAGTGTCTACACGCTCCATTGCATCCAATCAGATTGGGTGGACCAGGGTCAGGATATCACAGTGGGGCAGAGAGAACTGATCTCCGATCAGGTCTTGCTGTGTCCGGAAACAAGTGAGAACTGGAGCTAAGAATCCCAACTGATCACAAACCTGTCCTGCTCAAGCAGATCACAAGACTTAGTGGACCATGGTTAGAATGTTCTAGGACACCATCTCAATTCTTCAAGTGAATTGCCATCATATTTTCAATTCAATTCAACTAATATTGACATGGCTGTCATTTTGAACCATTGAAAGGGATTCTGTCCTCTTTTAAAAGGAAGCTGTGTTTGAAATGAGCACTGATGTTCACTACTGATGTGTGTGTGTGTGAGTGTGTGTGCATGTGTGTGTGCGTGTGTGTGTGTGTGTGTGTGTGTGTGTGTGAGAGAGAGAGAGAGAGAGAGAGAGAGAGAGAGAGAGCTTTTTTACTCCTGAGTGTCTGTGACAAAACCTCCTCATTAATGTGGATTCTGCTGTAACCAAAGCACAGAAAGAGAACTACTGCTAACTTGTCTTTCTCCAGGGGAGTTTGGTGATGTGAGTGAACGCGCAAACACACATAAATGACACTTACACAACACACATATTCTGCTACACGCATATAAATACACACATGTACACACACACAACTAGCTCAGAGTTCAGGCCATTTGGAGGCTCAGTCAGAGAGAGGCTTTCATTGTTTAACACATCTCCTCAGAACCCCAACGAAAAAAAAAAAAAAGTTGAACCAAAATGTTTACTTGCACTTTTATACACTTATCATCATACAATATCACTCCAAAACACTGCTCACACAGCATTCTCTCTCTCTCTCTCTCTCTCTCTCATTCTCTCTCTCTCTCAGAATTTTTCTAAGTGCTATTTTCAACAGTCACTGTAAAATGATTCTGTAGTCTGTGAAGCAGAGTGGACATGATGATAAGTGTTGCCTGTCACGTCTCACACAGTCATTGTAACATCACTGACAGTACATGTCCAATTCCACTCTGTGTATATGTGTGGCCTGCTTCTACGTACAGTACACTCTCCAGTGTGACAATTGAATTCAGATGATTATCTGCCCATATGCAGGCTCTGTCTGTTCTTGAGAAGGACGCATTCACTCATGCTTCCATACATTTAAATTACAGAGTTTATTGGGCCTGACAAAGGTTCTGTCAATATCTGTAGGATACTACTAGCGCTCTGTTTCTATTACTATATGAGAAAACATTTTGTCTTTTTTCCCCTTGGTAACAATTCTGGCGTTGTAGTTGTAGCTCACATTAATTTGACTGAAGCCACAGGTAAAACTAGCTCAAACACAACTAAAACCATTTCAGTTGATAGACTGTATTCACATTAATATATTCACATAGATAGTCCCTATGTAATACTGCTCACATCTTGCTAGAATAGAATGTGAGAAATAATGGTAATATGGAAAGATGCATGGACATTATATACATGAGGCACTTCTTCAAACCATTTCAAGCCTGCTATTCTGCCGTTTTGTGCTTTAATTCTTAGAGTGCAGAGTTATACAGGAGGGGGAAATACATTAGAAATAAAAAGGGAGAGGGCAAGTAGCAAAACAACAGATATGATGCCACACACACACGCTCACACATACAGACGCACACACACATACACACAGTGTCGTTTTTCAACAGAGAACATGTGGTCAACCTTTTTTTCTACTAAAGGTCCTTACAAACCTCTCTCTCTCTCTCTCTCTCAGACATTTCACATAGACCCACAGTTCCTTGAGATATAAAGTTGTACTCTTTCCAATACACACATACAGACAGATTTACCTAGCATAGTTTTCATAGAAATCTGAGTTTGTTTTGCTGAAGCTTACCATGTCGTATTAACTTCCACACACAGTAGGAGAGCAAAAGTGACGGTGTGATAATACCATCTTCAACTTTCTCACCAGCATTTAATTTAACTGAGACATCTCTCTCTCTCTCTCTCTCTCTCTCTGTCAAGTCTGCTGTAAGTACACAGTGCTTGTGAGGCACTGAGAGAAATGGTGCGTGGTGAGATAAGGCGTGTGTGCCCACTTTTCTTTCCAAATGTGCAGGTACTGCTGACCAGGGCAAATTTCCCTGTATTTCCATCAAGGAATAACCATGAAAATATACACTGCCAACTGTCCCATGATCAGGTATTCAGCTATTCCCTGAGGCCAATGTGTTACAAGTGGAAACCAGTGAGAGACAGTGTGGGGTGTGAAGCTGTTAAAAGACAGTAGTAGAGTTTTTTGAGTTATCGTAAGTGGACAAGCACAAAAAACCTGCAATAGAAAAAAATAGGTTGATATTTGTATCTGGAAACTTGCAAAATTGCCATTGCGTTGAACCACACATTCAACTCAAATCTAATTGGTTTTGTAGTACTGCTGGTAATACAAATGTGTAGTATCGACGGTGCATCAGAGCAGGTCTGTGAAACTCAACGGTGTGTAAAAGAGTCTGTTTGTTTGGATAGAGAAGAGAGAATGCATGTATCACCTCACTGAAGTTGAAATTCATTGTGTAGCATTACCGACTGAGAACCTGACAAGAAGGGCAAGAAAGAGAGAGAGAGTAGCAAGGGGAAAGAGCGAGAGAGAGAGAGGAGAGAGAGAGACAGGAGAGAAGGAATTAAAGGCCGAGAGAAACAATGTCATCAGGGTGTTTGTCGTTAGCTATAGCTGCCTGTTCTGGTGTGAGTTCATTAATATTCAGTGGGAGAGGCCCTTTGATCGACCAAAGCCATGGCAATTTCTGCTCCCACAATTCTGTCTGAGGAGTTCATTTCAAATGCCCTCAAACCATGGCCTTGCCTGATTCACATTTAACAAGGCTGTGTGTGTATGTGTGTGTGTGTGTGTGTGTGTGTGTGTGTGCGTGTGTGTGTGTGTGTGTGTGTGTGTGTGTGTGTGTGTGCATGCATGCGCATGTGAGCGTGTGTGAGTGCGTGTGCGTGTTTGTGTGCATGATGTCTGTGGAAGAAAAAACAGCCATCTGTATGACAGCCTAGGGAAAAAAAACATATTTATAAATATGAAATGTCACTTTATGATTTTTGACCGAGAGGTCTCCTGTACTCATATGCCGAACATCCAGAAACTGGATGGTCACGAAGTGTTACATTTCATATACAATCAGTGCATGTGCATGTGTGTGTGTGTGTGTGTGTGTGTGTGTGTGTGTGTGTGTGCAGGTATGGGCAGCCTCCTTTGAGAACAGAGAGCTGGGTCAGTGGAAAGCTGTGTGGCTAATCCTGTTAGCGTTGGGTTCGTTCAGTGCAGAGTATTAAGAACAGGAAGTGATCTTAAGGGAACCAAAGACAACCTTGGGACAACAACCTTGACTGTGAGTCAAAGGCAGCATATTTGTAAATAGACCTTACAACATCTAGAAAAAGAAAAATAAGCACACTTTGCATTTTCCATTACGAAAAACCCCTCTCTCTGTGTGGCAGAACATGGAAGAGCCAAGAGCTTTGGGTATGATTCTGTAGTGCCCTCTGTCAATTAGGAGGAACAGTTACATCTGAATGTTATGTCTGTGGTTTAGTTCTGCATGAGTTGTACTGCAACATTTTCCATGTGTAAGTAAGGACAAGAACACAGAGAAGTGATCTGGAGTGAGTCAGAGTGGTGTTACAGAAATCATAGGAACCTCCGCTTTGTCTCCCCTTTGCTTCTATCTACTGATGTGGCAGATGTCAGTACTGACTCAGTTTTCTGCATTCTGGTCAAACTGACCTTCACGGCTTCACTCACTGAAACGATCACACTTTAAAAAAAACTGCGACATCTCAATCACTGCTTTCCTTTTTCTCAGCAGAGAGACAACCTCTGTGGGCTAGTCAAAAACAGGACATGCATAACCCGACATAGGGAAAGAGTGTATGAACTGATCCCCACACAATCCATGGTAGCCATTATTAGCTCACGAGAAGGATGCAGGTTATTAACTGCCAGGGCAGATGGATGACTCTAAATGTTTGACTCTAAAGATACACATCAGGTGACTAGCAGCAAGAAGCTGTTGGATCCATCAACCGCGTATCTTCTCGAAGTAACAAGACACTGGCAAATCTCCAGAACCTAAGAAAAAGGAGCTCTTCATACATGTTGTCTTAGGGCCAGTGCAAGTGAAAATTAATCAGGATATTAAGACTGGCAGAGCTTCTGATCTATAATCACAAAACTCTACATGTTTGACTTTTTTTTTTTTTTTTTTTAATTTTCATTATTTGAAGGATGTTTTTGACCTTTTTGTTCTGTATTTCATACAGTTATTTATGTTGTTTGAAATTATAACCAGAACAAATGTTTGGGTTGATGTGAACTAGAGCAGGAATGTGAAGTGTATATGAAGAACGGTGAAATGTTGTGCTGGTGAGTGGTTCCATTAGAGGAGTCTCTCTGTACAGTGTGTTAACGCAGGGTGGGGGTAACTGCAGACCTGACAAAGGCAATGGAACTCTGTTAGAAACACTGCAGTACAAACTGTCAGAGCAAACCCAGCCTTCAGCAATTAAGGAGCTCATGCACACACACACACACACACACACACACACATACGCAAACAGAGCCAGTCGAGTGCTATGTATCATTCTGAGGAAAGAACCTCCCACTCCAGTGAGTCCAGTTAACACTACCACAAATCCCAATTTGGCTATCCAGCCATCCCAGTTACATTAAGACTCATTATACTGTTCCATAAATAATTAGTACCTTATCTAATAGAATGATGTGTGTGTGTGTACATGCACTGACATGTGTGTGTGTATGTGCCTGAGAGAGAGAGAGAGAGAGAGAGACAGCTAAGCTCAACAGTCTCTATTAACATAACAACCTGCTGAAGGTGCCATGCTAATTCCAGGGGCATACAGTCAGCAAAGTAATGTGCTCATGCAGCGTAAAAACACAGTCTGCTGCATAAATAAAACCTTTTGGTAAACAGATAAACAAACACATTTAGACCATAGACACTGGCAACCAGTCTCCCAGTCTCTCTCTCTCTCTCTCTCTCTCTCATTCTCTCTCTCTCTCTCACTTTGTCTTATACATACACGCACATACACACGCACACACACACACACACACACACACACACACACACACACACACACACACACACACACAGAGTATCGACATCTTGAAAAACAGAATTTGGCACTCACCAGAAGTAGAGTGCTTTAATCGCATCCCCCTGTCAAGGTGAAAGAGTGCTCTTTTTCACTTTACGTCCACCAGCTTCTCTGTTCTCCCTCTCCTCCTCTCTGTGTGCCTCAGGCTCCTGCTGATTCTCTATACACAGTGCCTGCTAAGGAGTTCCAGTCTGGCTTTGGTGTGGAACGGCTCTAAACGTGTATATCTAATCTTGCCTACCAATGTTAGTGCAGCCTCTGTCCTGTGAGAGAGTGTAATCCTACCTCATAAGGGTGTAATATTTCAGTGTTTTTTACTTGCTTTGCTCTGGTGTGTTTCCCTGGTAGTTGCAGTGTGTGTGTGTGTGTGTGTGTGTGTGTATCTAACCAGGTTTAGCGTGATTGGTGTGCGTGTTTGTGTGTGTGTGTGGTGTGTGTGTGTGTGAGTTCTGTGTCTTTGTTGGGAAGCTCAGGGAGATCCTAATCCCTCTTGAGAAGGTGAGAGAGCGGGTGCCTGGCAGCCAAGAGTCCACAGAGAATAACAAACCAACGTTGTGCTTAAGCACACACGCATGCACACGAACGCTCGCACACACACATGCACGCACGTGCACACACACTTCCAAAAGCTGCTGACTCACTAAATTACTGTTTTTATTGTACGTTCACAATAGCTGCACATTCAATGACAGGTGCAATCAGGAGAACAGTGAAATAGTGTAGAGCCTTAAGTGATTCAATACCACAGGTATTACAGCACTCAGATCACCATACTGCCACACTCAAAGGCAGAGAAAAGGAACTATGACAAAAAAGTACATTCATTCACAAAGGCTGAAATTCAACGTGTTATCACACCAACCCCTCAACCTCCTCTTAGAGAGAGAGAGAGAGAGAGAGAGAGAGAGAGAGTTTTCTAAGTGGATTAGGGTGGTAAAGCTGGGCTCTGGGTATGAAGCTCTTACAGGGAATTGCCCTTGACACAGCATCCACTGGGGGGTGGGACAGATACATTATGTGTTACAGATAGATTGAACTGAGAAACAAACCAAGACAGGTGTTTAACATACATGTATCTACACACACACACACACACACACACACGTACACGCACACACAGAGCAAAACAGGTTTCTAACACTCGCATACAGACCTCTTCCACAAAAATGTCCCCGCTGTGATTTAGAGCATATGTCACAAGTGATCATGTCTTTCAGACAGATCTTGACGGATTCACACTTTGTATGTGCTGTTTGAGGAGAAGGCGGTTTGCGGAGAGGGCTTTAACAGGACCATCCTGTGAGTTTTTCCTGAGTACATGTCATGTTGTCACTCACTCAGGGGCCAGAGAGTGTACAGATTACTCTTTCACTCATCAGGCAAACCTCATTCACACGCATATGACCCATGACAGACTGGGATCTGTTACTCACACATGACCCATGACAGACTCGAACCCTGTAACACATTCATGCACACATGACCCATGACAGACTAGAACCTGTCACTCAAACATGACCCATGACAGACTGGAACCCTGTTAGTCATTCACACATGACCTATGACAGACTGGAACCCTGTTGCTCTGTTCACTGTGTAGTCCAGATGCTTCTGGTCCTCTGGATTTCCCCAAAACTAGCCAGTACACAAAAGCCCAGTCACCTGGGTCCAGTGTTCTGTTAACCTGAGGGGGAGGAGGAGGAGGATGAAGAGGAGGCAGCCATACCGAATCATATGTGAGTATTGTTTATTGGGTGAGAGAGGTGAGTTTATGATAACCCCCTCCCCTCTCTTTGCCATATGGCTCTCCATGGATGCACGGCGCCACAGTGCTAATCAATGCCACTCATGTTCCCTGTCTCAGGCGGAGAAAGTGAATTATCCAGAAAGACCTTCAGGGGGAAGAGGAAAAACAGAGTTCCCGCTCCGTTCTGTTTGTCGGTAAGTGAGGGCCCCAAACCCCCACCCCCAAGCCATCAGCTCCATCCACACCACACATCCAACACCTGCCTGAGAGGTCAATGCTAACAGCATAGACTGCATTCACCACACATATCGTACACACACACACACACACAAGGAGCTTTACTGATACGTTGCCATCATCCACACTTGTCATAGAAATACTAAGCCATTAAACTGATAAATAAATAAAATGACAAAGAAATAAAATAAAACCATGGTCATTCAGCACATTGTAAAGAAAAGACTGGGGAGTGACAGAGAGAGAGAGAGAGAGAGAGAGAGAGAGAGAGAGAGAGAGAGAGAGAGAGAGAGAGAGATTAAAGCTTGAACGTAAATGAACATATTTGTCTCTGCTCTGCCAGCACAACCATTTATCTATCAACACACATGTGCACTCATGCACACATACATACACCTCTACATGGCTGTGGAGAAAGTTGTTGGTAACAAATATAATCTATTCACACCTGTCAGCCACACATATACAATCACATACTACCAAACAAATATGCACACTTAAATTCAGACAATGAGTCTGTGTGTGCATGCGTGCATATGTGTGTGTGTGTGTGTGTGTGTTTGTAAATCTCAAAGATTGCTCAACATATCATCCATTTCTTCACATAGCTGGGGAGAGATGAAGTTAGAATAGATTGCGTAGCTCTGTGGAAAAGACTCACCAGACAGTCAAAATGAGAGTCAGTCAGTGACAAATGTAATGATCTCAGCACTACACTTCTCATCTGTAACATTAACCAACACTGCACATGAGCCAAACGCCACCATACAGAGCTGCTGTACCATCAGTCTGCCCTTACCGTCTGCTGACGCAGCCCTGATGGAAGGAGGGAGAGTGAAAGAAAGGGTGAGAGAGAGAGAGAGAGAGAGAGAGAGATAGTTTGAGCTGGAAGGGATGTACACTCTGAAGGGATATGATAGTATAAAGTAATAACAATCCTGATTAATGAGAACTGTAAGAACAGAGGTTCAGAGCAGTTCAGTAGGGACTGAAGTGAAAGTACTGTATACCCTGAGATGACTTCAAAGATTCCTCTGTTTACACAACAGTTTTGAACTCTACTTCTTACATCAGACCACATGGGCACACATTCCCACACAAGCATACACACACGCACCACACACACGCACCACACACACACACACACAAACACACACACACCAGGCATGTGCCACTCTGTCTCACTGAGGTGCTTTTATGTGAGAGCTTGTTAAAACCTGAGATGTGTAGTATAGAGAGGCAGACACTTCTTGCTCTTTACCTCACAGATTTAAATCATTCCACAGCACCAGACTGCACCAGTGCTCTATCTCTCTCTCTCTCTGTCTCGCATCAGCGAGGCTACACAGAATATATATACACACACACACATACACACACACACACACACACACACATACACACGCACATGCACATACACACACACACACACACACATATACACACACATACACACACACACACACAAAATTGCCCGCAAACACACAGGTGCAAATGTAAATGTGTCCACACAGATACTCACAAACACACACACACGCACACACACACACACACACACACACACACACACACACACACACACACACACACACACACAGGCATACACAAAGAAATGTCCACACAGAAATGCAAACGCACACATGCAGCAGGGAGACAGTGAGTGACAGCTTATTTAGCTTGTTAACAAGTGAATGAATGGGCTGATGGGATAGGTCTCGTGTCTGAGTTCAGATGAGACAAACTGTCGCACCACTAACAGCATCACTCAGGTGTGAAATGAATTGCTTGACCTCTCTGTCTATCACACACACACACACACACACACACACACACACACACACACACAGTCATTCCATTCTCACGCTGCAGGGTTTCTCCTGACAGAAAACAACGTGAATCATTTAGTTTATCGGTTTAGCATTCCTTCCTCTGTCTCACATTCTGCATTCATTCTTCTGCAATACATAACTTCTCTTCTCAACTCTCCTAAACCCTTACACCTACAATACCCGAAGGAAAACAGTCATTTTCATCTCTCTCTCTCTCTCTCTCTCTCTCTCTCTCTCAGTCCCATAGAGGCCAACTGACCTTGGAACAACCCCCGAGTTACAAGGTTATGGCTCTCTGCCAAAGGACATCTCCAAGTTGGGGACAAAAACCTCTGACCCCTCCCTCAATAGACAGATAGACAGACTGTGAGAGAGCAGGTGAAGAGGTGGAGAAACAGGACTGTGAGAAAAAGCTAAGTGCTTATATGGCAGTGTTGCCTGTGAGTGCATGTGACCCCTCATTAGTGCTTAGGGGTATGTGTGTGTGTGTGTGTGTGTTTGTGTGTGTGTGTGTGTGTGTGCGCGAGTAGGTGAGGGTGTGCTCCTGTGAGACACAATGCAGTGATGGAGATATTTCTAGCTGATTATTCATAAAAACATTTTCATTTCATTTGTGCCTTAATTGCTCTATCTCTGAGTGTTGTTTCTAAGGAGCCAAGCCCGTTATTTCGTCCTTCACACACACACACACACACACACACACACACACACAAATACATACATTCACTCAGAGCCCATCATTGCCACTCGGAGGATGTACGACTGAAAGCTGGAAGTTAATTGGTTGATGGTGATACTAAAGTCAGGCCAGCGAGATGAAGAACTGTGCTGTGACACTGACGGGTGGTTCAAGGAGAATGTCACTTTCTACCACACACACACACACACACACACACACACACACACACACACACACACACACACACAGGCTTATTATGTTATTACACCTATTCTCCAGCAGGGGGTGATATCAGAGATATTAAGTCAATCTAAACTCTTCTTTTAGACCTGCATGGAGATAGTTTTACCTCTCGGCACATTTTGACAGGAGAGGAGAAGGAATCAGTTATACCTGATCTCAGATCAGCGTTTAAGAATACTCTCAGAATCATTTAGATATACAATGCGCTTATATTATCTGTTTAACTGAAGCCCCTTGTTCAGAGTAACCAAGTCACACGCGGCTGGAGCTACCTTGGGGAAAGGTTACACTCTTTTAAAGGGTCTGTCAGCAGAAATCTGAAACCCCTCAGTCCATTCCCTTTACTGCTCCTTCCCATCACTGCACCCCCTCACTCGCACCTCCACAGTGTCATGGTTACACTGAACAAGAGGGTGTAGGTCCATGTGATTAGATTACAGTTTATAGATTAGTTTATTTAAGAGGGAACAGTCGACGTCTAAGCCTGGAACCCAATGGGATTAGTGTTTAAGAAGGTCTTTGGAGACTGGGTCTATTGATAGAGGCATGGTAGGTCAACATATGGATTTAAGAGGGGTTGATGCTCAAATCCCATCAAACAACCCACTGAAAAAAACAAGATGAATCTGCACTCTTCTTTTCCGGCTACTGGCCACGGGCTACAGTCTATCTCCCCAGCAGTACAGTTACCATCACAGTACAGAGAGCCAGGAGCACGAAAACAAAACAAAGAAAGAGTGGGAAGAAAGAGCCGTTTATCTTAAGTGCACTCAGAGTCTGAAGTTGTACAGTGTGCTAGAGTATGACAGAAGATCTGGGACCAACCACCAATAAGCATGCTAATCCAAATGGGGAGTCCATAGCATCAAATACATCATTCAGAAGGTGCTGTGCTCTCAGTGAGGGACTGAATATCATGAGGAAATGCAGTGTGTTGGGCTTCAGAGAAATCACCATGCTCCTGTAGCCAGAAGCAGCATGTCATTTTACAATGAAAGGTTAAATGCTTTGTCTGTGTGTGTGTGTGTGTGCGTGTGTGTGTGTAAGAGAAAGAGAGAGAGACAGAGAGAGAAAAGTTTCTAAAACAGATGCAGGAGGTGGTTCTTTGCTCCAGTTTTCTCCCAGTAGATTTTAAAGATCAGAGTTTGGTCATCTAAAGAGGTCAAACACAAACCTGCTCTTCTCTCTCATCCTCAGAGGAGCACACACAGAGGCAGGAGACCTGCACTTTGGAAACATGTGTATGTGTGTGTGTGTGTGTGTGTGTGTGTGTGTGTGAGTGTTTGTCTCCCTGGTGATCTGTAATGAACCGAAAGGGTCCGGTGGAGAAAATGTCAGCTTGCTGACGGGGAGCGGTGCTGTAATCAGAGGGAAAGGTCAGACTGGGGGGGTCCAATCAGAGACAGAAAAACAGAAAAGAGTGTGAGCGCGTTATACATTTAAGATGCTCCCAAAAACACTGAAAGAAAGAGAGAGAGAGAGAGAGAGAGAGCAAGAGAGAGAGAGAGAAACCTGCTGTCACTGTCACTGTTTGGAATGCATGTAGCACTGAGATTTGAACAGTCACACGGCAACCAATGATTGACAAGAGAACAGTTCAGCACAAGACCAGGTTATTCTGATACTTAGTCCAAAGGCCAGAGGTTTTACCAGAGGTTTTACTATAATTAGCCGATTCAGTTTTGAATAGAAAAAGTGAAGACCACACTTGTCTAACACCTCATAGATCGCTGGTGTCATTTAATACTGCGGGTTGAAACATTATGACTCTCTGGCTTTCAAACACCAGGGATTGTGTTAGGATTGGATTATGGATTGTATTAGGCTTGGATTATGGACTGGATTAAATTTGGAATATGGACTGAGTTAGAGTTGGACTGTTAGTTGAGTTAGGGCTGGGATATGGATTAGGCAAGGGTTGGATTAAGGATTCGAATAGTTAGGATTCATTCAAGTTTTGTGTGGAAGTAACATTAAAGCTAAAGTAGAGCTACAGTTTGAGCCCATTTTAGACAAAAATCAAAATTTCAATTTCAGTCTATCTATATTCTTTCCGTCAGGTCATGTGCCATTTAGGTATCACAAGATAAAATCACAACAACATTAGAAGTCAATCTAAAGACAGATTAAAACTTGGATCAGTTTTAGATTAAAGACAAATTTTGTTTTAAGGGCAGAGATTTGATAGAGATTTAATATGAGATTCAGGTGAGATTAGGGCAAGATTAGACTAGAATTAAACGAAATCTCTAAAACTCTAAACCAGGTTTTAGTTAAATGTGAGATAAAGGTTAAGGCATTATAAGGGCTGTATGTAATGGTATGTTAACAGGTCTGAAGTGTTGAGGACATGCATATCTGTGATAGGCTACACAGTGTTATCCAGCAGGAGGGTTAGGAAAGGTGAGGTCCCAGACACAGCACTGCCTAAAGTCAAAACGAATGAATTAGCATCTCATTACATCCTGAAGGTGAAAAGGGTGTGGATACACAATGTGAGATTTGTCTTTTTCTCCTTAAATTATACACACACACTGCATTACTATTTATGAACCAGTCTGTGCTGTTCAAGTGCTTTTCTCCATTTTCCTGTCAAAATCAATCCTTTGTGTTTCCCTGTAGTAATTTATTAATGCATTTGAATTCAGGCTCTGACATTCAAAAGCAGCTCCAAGGTCAAACAGCTTGTTTTTAAAGTGCAGCAAAAGCAGGTTAAATCATGCATATAGAAATTATATGTAATAGTAGTATTATTGACATAAGACATAAGCAGTAGTAATAATAGTAATATTAATAATAATAATAATATCATTTCAGATTTATCTGGGTGCAAAAATAAAAGTTGAAAGTCACTGACATCTTTTATGTGCAAAAGAGAGAAATACAGACAGAAAAGCACAAGTGAATCCAAAAAAAGAAATCTCTCTCTCTCTCCCTCTCCCCCCCGTCCCTCTCTCTCTCTCTCCTCCATCCCTGGCACGGTCCTTGGTGACGCATGGCTAGTGAGATGTGCGGTAGTGAGATGTGATGCGCTGATGTTGAGTCTCTACAGACCTAAACACACACACACACACACACACACACACGCACACACACACATAAACACACACGCAGACACAAACACACATGCCCAAACAAAGACACACACAGACACGGTCACACACACAGGACGTCCTTGAGAACGGCGAGATAAGTCGGGAATCGACATACTGTCATCAGACAGCCCCGCCTCCATCATATCTGTCCTGACCCTATGCTGCTGTGACCTATCCCACAAGGCTGCACACGCTTCAACATGTCAGTGAGTCAGTCAAGCAGAACACTCAGCCTTGCCTATCACCACACCAGCCTACACGTCACACAGCCATTACCCATACGGCCTCTCACACTCACATCTCCTATCATGTCCCTCTGACCAACCGAGACTGATAAAAACTCAGTGTCGTCACTTAGTCTTTGTGAAACTGAGGCGTGTTTGATATCTGGGCGCAAGTTCTCTCCTCATTACAGCTGCAACTGTTCTCAGGAGTAAACAAACATAGAACATTTACTTTCACCAATCAATAAAGCCCTGACAATGTCACCGTGTTCTGCACTGACTCTGAACTGAAGGGTGAGTAAGGTCTGATCTTGCGGCTAATCGGAAAATCAGCGCAGTACATTTCTCCGTTCTTCCAACACAGCTCACCTCCTTGAGTTTCCCTCAGAAGTCATGGGTATGCGGTGTAATCAGCTATGCTGTGCGTGTGTGTGTGTCCAAGTAGGGCTGGTTTGATGGAGAGGCTGTTTTGCGATCAGATATAGGAAAAAAGTAGTTTTGCAATGTGGCGACGTGCCTCCTCAGGCCTGTTTCATCTCCACATATTCATACCCATACTGGGTATTTTATGCATTTAAAATAACTTGCTGCACACACTCATATACTAAACAGACTCTGGGGGAAATTGTTTTGTCATAAATAAACTCACCAAACAATCCTCTCAAAACAATTCAGATAACTCATTCAACTTTATCATGGCATATAAAACAATAATCTATAACAGCTATACATTTTAACAATAAATCCACTGAAGTCTCTCTCAAAATGAAAGATGTTTTATAGAGGATTAGATGGTCCACTCTGACTAAAGCTTCCGCAGAAAAAAAAAAAAAAAAAAAGGTGATTTATGGCAACTCTTGTGCATTCAGTATGATTAACATCCATTGTCAGACACAGTAACATGGAGCTATTTTTCTGAGATTAATATATCATGTTTAAGAGAGCAAAGGATAAATATCAAACATCAGTTATGTCAAGTCGTGATACCTCTTTCTTACTAAAGAAAGGTGCAATTGACTCACTGTCACATGTGATAAAAATAGAATGTGTTCACTTTTAATTTGGCAAGCCTTATTTTTTCCATTTTAATCAGATAAAACAGAGCCAACGAATATCTGTAGTGGACAATGTCATACCTTACTAATACCATAGTAAACAATGAGGCACACTGTATCCCTTTTGATACAGTCACACTGCAGGCCTCCCTGTTCCGTTCCAAATTGTTGCTCGGGTCGGAATTTGCCATCTAACAACTTCACAGTTGTTCATAGTCTTCACAGAGGATACAGTATGTGTACATCCTTAAATGAAATGTATCAGGCCACAGTAGAAGTGACTGACATGGTAGTTTTGGTCTGGATTGCAAATCAGTTTGGATTTTTTTTACACCCAGGCCACATGATTAAGAATCAGATACACACATGAATGACATGAAAATGTGTTCAAAGACAGAACTGGAAAGCTGGAATCTCGTGTGGCTTTCTAAAAACACTACACTGCTCCAAAAAACATCTCATCTGTGTCACATGTGAGAGAAGAACATTCCAAACTAGGTCACTTTTAGCTATGGGGTAACTTGATGGATCAGGGTTGAGTTGTGACGCAACATCCCAGACCTGAGAGAAGTGTTGACGTGTCAGACATGAGCATCTGCTTTTGCACACGGGCCTGGTACGCTTTTAACAGCCACAGTACTTCACGTCAACACAAGCCTCTGAAGAGTTGTGCTTCTGCCCACTCTGACAACAAAATCGATTAGTCTGATAAGCCTCCGAGCATGACAACGAAACAAAAACAATGACGTTACAAAAACACAATAATTTACTTGAGGGTTACTGCAGAGAAGGTGGGGGGGGGGAATCTGTTAATCCTTGGATGTTTTGAAGGACATGCGAAGGCAAACTTTTGAAAGCCATGGCTTAGCAAGATGCTATCTTTGATGAAAATGCTACTCTAGGCCATTTTCATTTTCCATATCCCCCTTCTCGGCATGTTGCCATGGGGATTAAGGCTCTGAGACCAGGTGCAGACTCACAGTTCTTCCATTTGATGTGATAAAGTGACCCACTGCTGGTCCCAGACCAGGCCTTTGGACCCATTAACTCTGAACCAGAGCTGCTGATAAAACGGTCTCCTGCTGGTTCTAGGCCAGGCTTGGTTACCCTGCTGATAAAGACTGATAGGCTGGGAAGAGGACTTACTGATGCCCCCAGTTCACAATGATATGAGCGTTCAATCAAAAAATGTGCTCTAAAGGTTATCTGAGCTGTCTCTTATGTCACTGAGGATTTGTGCTTTTAGTTAATCGCACACTCTGATTAAACGTTGACTTCTCTCTGATCAGTTGTACTGACTATGTTAATACACACCTGAACCTTTTTTTTTTTTTTGAAGATGCAGGTGGCTGCTGCTCATCTGGCACAGTGAATCTCCATCAAAGTCAATCATTTCAGCGCAAGTTGTCCCACCAAGCATGAATCCCTGAATCCACATGAATGCATTAGAGTGCTCACTGTCTCTCAATAATCTAGAATCACCTCTTTTAAGACTCTTTCTTAAGAAAAAAAGCCTTTCTTCATGCTGGAAGGAAATCAAGCCAAAAAAAAAAAAAAAAAGCCAGTTGCACAAAGGTAGTAATTGTTCTGAAATGGTAATTATGCTCTTTGTGGTACAAAAGCCTTTTCACCTGACAAAAGAACTGAGAGCTTTGTGAGATAACTAGAGCTAGATCGTAGGTCTTGTACTCAGGTAATGAAGTCTTACGCTCATTCTGTGTTTCTCTATGGGAAAGCATTGTCGTGAATTGGGCTGTGGGCATCACTCTTGAAGACTGCTTTGGAGGGGTCCAATTTCAAATGTCACGCTTAGTGTTAATTAAATGTGACTTAAACATAAAACTGGTCAAAATACAGTGTATTGTTTGAGTTCCACTCTTCTTGTACCTGTGCACTGTCACTTACAGTGGTTTCATCAGGACTAGGTCTTCAGACCATTAAACAGATCAATAAACAACCAATTTCAGTAAAATGAGATCATGTGTTCTTCTCTGTTCCACATTAGCATTGACCTACCAGGCCAGTGAGTAAACAACCACAGTGTTTTTAGACTGGAGCAGAGGAGAACTACTTCCAAGTGCCAAAAAAAAAAAAAGCAGAACAAGCACCACTATTTTTTTTTTTTTTAAAACATTTATTCGCAAGAGTCCCTCAGGGATGCATGTTGGTTAATTGAGTTGCTTTTGTTTTTTGTTTTTGTTTTCGAATCAGTGTATTTATTTATGCATTTTTAATTTAGTTCATTTCAAATAAGACACACTTGCCCATTTGAAAGAGCTGCTTATACTGCTCATGGTGACCAGCAGGGCTGGAATAGGCAGATGATGGCACTTTTGCATTCTTGAAAGTGAGTAGATCTCACTTATTTGTTATTATTGTTACTGCTTGTTTTTAAGGTTTGTTGTTCAGCACTATGATGTCCTATCTTTTCAGTTCAGCTGAGATTTTTTTTTTTTAATAATTAACAAGAGCCAAGTTATGGAATAACATATAGATTTTAGGTTTTTGTACTGTTTTTATTTGCCACACTAAATATATTGTCACCAACATACTGTTGGTTACTTTGATATATTTTTTGAGAGGGCCTTTGTAAATTGGGAGAGGATACCTTTTAAGGTATTTGTGCTCATCTCTGCCAATACTCCTAAGCCGTCCTCCTTTCTACCAACAGCATAAACTGTCTATGCTGGTGAAGGCTAGAACTTATTTCTCCTGCTACATGCAAAGACACGATGTGATCAAGAGACGCTGTGCATCTTAAAGATAACCACTCAGCAACACAGTTCAACACACACGTGACTGAGGCGGCACCTCACTGACATGAAAGACTTAAAGACAGATCCGTTCTCCGGGACTCGTGACCACAGACATCAGCCACAGCCTGGCTGGGAGTGACCCCAGTTAGAGCATTGTAGTAAGGTAACTCATTTTGAGAGCTCATATGACTTAAACTGTGTATTACCTGCTACTAGTACTACCTGGAACTGCACATTAGAACTAGATGAGTAATACAAGTTATTTTACTGGCATATTTACGCTGGATATATTGGCGCCCTCTAGAGTTTGGACACAGCTGATATACCATAAATTCTCAAATAAAAAACGGGTCTCAAGCAATGGGCAGGTTTCAAATACAGGCTGGGTTAAAAAAGAACAAGAAAAACAAAACAAAACAAAACAAAACAAAAAAACATAAATTACAGAAAGGCACAGGTGGTTAATTCATCATCTTTCCACAGCATTATTTATATCAGTACAACAACATACGATAATTATGATCACCACTCTGTTGCGATCAGATTCACTTTTTAACAGAAATACCATACCGATAGTGTTCTAACTCACATGGATTGTGGTCACTGTAGTACTGTGTGTGTTACTGGCCCATTATTAGCATTCAGGGACATCACTGCCAAAACTCTCTCCTTCCTATTTCCTATTCATTATTTCATTATTTCTATGAGTTATTTCATATAAAAGCACGACTTAACAGTACTTGGAAAAAGTCAAGGCAGGGAAAATATGTCTAATTAATATTTTAGATAATAAAAATAATTTTAGATGGCATAGATACAGCAGGGACATGTTGGCCAGTGAGCTGGAAACAGAGGAACAGCTTTTACGTTTAAACCTGTCATTATTTCAACCTGTTCCCACTTATCCTCCTTGATTAACAATAAAACAAATAATTCACAGAAAATCAACACGAATTGACGTAAATATAGTAAATGATTACCAAAGGGGACAAATCATACGGCATGTCTCTAATAATCACCTGCCTCAAATAAAGGCCTGGTTCTTTCTTCAGTTGGGGTAAATAAAGGCCCCAGCCACTATTTGAGTTTACAGTAAGCACAAACAAAAGTCCAAAACAAAAAGAGTTTGGGTCAGGGGTGGGATCAGAGCATCCTCTGCAGTCACCCACTAGGGTTGTCCATGCTGCGTTACCGTAACATAGCATTGGCTGAGTCAGCTCTTCATCAAACATATCTGTCTGTAAAATATTGAGAAGAGTCTGTCTGCAGAGCCGCAGATTTATGCCTAACAGCAGTTTCACACCAACAGTTTCTGGCCTATGGCCGGTCATCTAACCCTAACCATAAAGTATCAGCGCATGCGCTGAATGCCACTGGCCTGAAACTGCTGGTGTGAAACTGATGTTAGGTATAAAACTGTGGCTCTGCAGACAGATACTGTTGGGGGAGCAAGTGTTGAGTCAATACAAACCCACTACAATGTTTTTTCCTTGAGAGTTTCTGCTGGGCTTCAGTGTTAATTAAGATCATTTATAAGGACTTCATTAAGAGTCATAATGCCATGTTTGACCATTTGTGAATGGTGGGACCAGCAGCATCCAGAACCAGAAATTCTGTCATATCACCCAGAGCCGCGGACTGTCACTAACTCCTTTACATTACTACAAACTCTGTTGGTGTGGTCAGGCTAGTTATAACTGCGATTATGCATGCATGCTCTTGGAAGGTGTAATGAAAGTTACTGCTTTTAATGTCACAGTGCTTTGGTAAGAGTCCACTGAGCCCTGTGATTGTCCTAAAGGTGTATAGACTACAACTCTATGGCTAAACATTAAAATGCTTCAGGTACGCCGCTGTTAAGTATCAGTGGAAATGTAATTTCTCTCTTGACTTCAGTCCCTTCTACTTTTAGTGCAAATGGAGCAAAATCAATTTGTACAATTGTGGGACTTTAGCGACATCATGTGGACAAATATGGAAGTACAGCCTCTACAATGAATGGCTGAATATAGAGAATACTTCCTCAGTTCAACACTGTGAAGGCATATAGAATTACATCTTACTGCGGAAGCTCTGTTCTTAAATATGTCGCTCAATGTTAAAGATCAGGCTTGTGCTTATCTCTAAAACGTGTGTTTGTGTGTATCTAGTTTCACACAAGTTTCTCTTCTTTCCATGTTTATTCACACCATGTTCCAGCAAAGTCTTGTGATCCAATCAAAACAGCAGGAAATGACGTCACAGCACGAGTTGACATTCCTGTTCAGCATCAGTCTTTGAGACAGCTGGCATGCCCATGAAGCTGGCACCCACAAAACCACAGAATTCTGCCTTTACAGACACACAGCTCCTCCAGAGAGAAGCAATTACTGCTCACATTCTGAGTCTAGTCACACAACATAGACACACACACAGTTTTTCAGATCAGTTTTATTAATGTTTATCTCTTGCTCTCTCTATATATCCCCACAGAGAGACACAGCAGTAAACAATTACTGAAATTATTCTGTATTTTATGACATAAAATTCAAAGGGAGTAAAAGGGAGAGTATCTGAGACAGGAAAAGATTGAGAGAGACAGGCTGAACCAGCTGAATTCTGTCTCTGTGCATTCCACTCGAGTCTGGTGGAGTGTCATGTAAGGTAAGGGATACACAGACACAGCTATCTGGGGCTAAGTAGGACACAGATATACAGCAAACATTTTCACCGTTTCTAACTACATTTCACTACGATAGTGAACTAAATCTCAGAGGATCTTTAGTGATAGTGAGCTAGTCTCTCAGTGTGGATAAGCATGGTTACAAAGCATGACAATGACGTGGGAAATGTTCTGTTAGGGTAGATTCAGAAGACTAAACTGACCTTGAATCAAGAACATAAAACAAGACTGTAAAAAATGTTTTTTTTTATCACACCTTCACCAACACTTGCCCCCCCCCCCCCCCCCCCCCCCGTCTCTTTCTCTCTCAACTTTTTAGGACTGTAGCTCTCTGGACGGCCCATGGACCATTTCCATTCATTTCCTTCCATTCCATCTTGAAACGTCTTCTTCACAGTTCCTCTCTTTCTCTCTCTCTCTTTCTGCTTCCTTGGCTTCTGTCTCTGTTAATCTTTTCTCCTGAGTCAGCACAGAGACTAGCACTGTCAGCCTGAACATGTCTTTCCCAATAAGTGACAGATACGGCTTGAGACTTTGAGGTCACTCTGTATTTGTCTACTGTATTTTGTCTACAGCTAATCGCTCTAAATGTATTATCCTCAATGGTCATGGTCCAGAGACCTCCCCAGCAATACATGGGTCTTTCCATCATGTTATATGGGTCTCTAATATTAAACAGTTTATCAAAAATATATGTTCAACATTATTAGAACTGAATGTAATTTGATACACATTGAAGGTGTATGTGTAATGTTTGTGCAGCTACAAAGTAAAATAAAGTATCTTTGTTTTTTGTTTTTTTTATATTGATTTAAAGACTTGTATTTTAATGGAAGCGCGTTAGGCCTGTGTTGTGCTCAGGAGGTTTAAGCAACAGAAAACCCTAGTGGGTCTTGATTTGTTCTTGTGTGATCTGTGGGTGTCAAAGTATAAAATAGGCTTCGTGGCCAGTGCAAGTCTTACAGTTTTATTGTTACTGCATCAAATTTTGCACACATTTCTGAGTTTTTTTTAATGTAAACCATGAATGCAAACCCTCACCCTTGCTCCTCTTGAGTTTGATCCTAATAATTTCATTGTAGTTGGCTCTTCTCGTTCGAAAGGTTGCCTGTGCTCTGCTGCAGAAGGCTCAGTATAGTGTAATCTGACGGAGCCACTGCTGTATACCTTTCTTTCAGCCTTCCTTCTTTCTCTCAATTGCCCTCCAAATATCCACTGTTCCTCTTCTGTTCCCGACGCTACCATTCCTTTATATCCCCCACAGCCAGTTTTCCAGCATTAAATGAACTCTAAGGATGTCCCACATGCACCACTACTAACACTCTAAGAGTTAATTTAACACTGACGAATTTGCCTCTGCCTTTCAGTCTTTCCATAATCTATCCCAGTCTTCCCTTTACTTTTTACTCCCCTCGTGTTTTTCCCTCCCTCTCTCCCTCTCCCTGTGCACTGCCCATGGCCCCTGTTAGGGGTGAGAGTGGAAAGAAGTTGAATGTGCTCTAGATCACTGTGGCCTGACTGGCTGCTACGCTTGATTTGTCCCCAACACACATCTTTCTCCTTCTGATGCTTTTTTGGAGAGGTCTTCCCTGTTTGGACAGTGTGCTAAACCTCTGGCTCTAAGAGAACCACAACTCAGCCAAGAGAAAAAGAAGAAAGGAAAAAAAAAAAAACAGAACGGGATGAGGAGGAGGAGGAGACTGAGTGGAGAGGAGTGTATATGGAGTTGACTGACGTGGCCTCATTCTGAAGTCTGTGAGAACTGGGACTAACATACTAGTTTCAGAACTGGGTCAAACATAGGAGGAGTCACTCAACACATCAGTCAGCAATACAGACTCAGAACTGTTACTTTTTCCCATTAACATCTGATCCTGGGTCAGCTTGGTGCCTTACACGAAATGAGAAAGGATAAAGACTGAGGTCAGGTCATCTGACCTTAAAAGAGCTACTGAAAGCAGATAGAACTTTCACAAAAGACACAAAACTCTCACCTTAGTAAGTAGTTTATATGAGATTGATTCTTTGTCTTTGCAAATACATTATAGAAAACACATACCAAACATTTAAAGCCAGTCCAAGACATTACAACAAACATGAGAATTATAATCAAAAGCACACACTCACTCTCTCTCACTTTCTCTCTCTCATTCACTCTCTTCTTCAGCTGTTGCATTATTCTCCAGCAAGCATATAACTTCACAGTTGGCCATAAAACACTGTTTGTTTTTTCTTTTTCATTGTAATCGTTGTTGTTTTTATTCAAAATACCTATCGATTTCATACGGTGATATTTGAAAAATGGATACATTTGTATTTACATGAGCTTATTGAATGAGTTTCAAATACACTGTGTATACATATATTTCTTTATATATACTTCTTTATATAGAGATATGTGTGCTGGCTGGCACCTCCCAAAACATCCTTAATGTTCAGTCCAGTTCGTCATCTTTCTCTCCTTCTCCCCGAGCCAGCGTCCAGTCAACCCCCACAGTCTCATTCAAAAGCTCCATCATCTCTCGCTTCCATACTGGAAAGGATGTCACAGATGAACAGAGCTCTGTGTGTGTGTGTGTGTGTGTGTGTGAGAGAGAGTGTGTGTGTGAGTGTGTGCGTGTGTGCGTGCACGGGGCCCAAACACACCAATAAAAACCACGAATGGCCCCTCTGATCTGCACGAGAGGTCACACTGCAACTGCGAAAGCTCAAAATAACCTGCAGTTACGTGTACAAGACAAAACACACAGACAGAACAAATCAAATACTTTAAGACTTTTGTGTACCTAAAGATGTAAAGAGCTTGCAGCACGATAAGACTTCTCATACATTCAGCTTAAGGGGAGAAGATACAGGCACACTAACGGACGACTACGTCCAGGAGGGGGGGGGGGGGGGGGGGGGGCGGGGGGGCATTCAGGGTACACCAAACTTCTTACAAAACCCTCCCCAGACAGAAAAACTGTAGAGAGACCCTCTGTTGCCCTCCGATACAGTATTTCTGGTCTTCTACCTACAGAATTTGTGGGGGCAGGGCAACAAAATTTTATCTCTTAAAAAAAAACAAAAAAAACCCCAAAAAGCAGTACAAACTAAAAAGATGCTGAGCCTCAATTGATGAACCCTGTGTGATATCTCACTTCAAATGAAATTGGTTAAGGTTATCCCTCTGGTAAAAAAAATCAAATCAAATTTCACTATTAGACAAAAACACAAGTGTGCAGGCACACAAACGCACGCACGACCACACACACACATACCCCTACTCGTACCTACACACACTCACTCTCACTCATACTCGATAAGCTTGTTACATAGAACCCGTTCCATAAAAAGTTATAGAGGCTCATAGAGTGCTGTACAAACACAGCTACAAACGCACTGACTTTTGGTATTCTTCAAAAATATAAAACTTAAAACATAGGCAGAACGGGTGACGTTTCTATGGCCTAATAAAAAATTGGGGAATGCCCTGGGTCTGGCTGTTTGCCATTACCGTCACCCTAAATGTACCCCTCAGTTACAGGCCAATTCCACATCCCAGAGATCCCTGCTCCACTATTCCACCAATCAGAAAGGGGCAGAGTAAGGCTAACATTAACAGTGGACCCTAGCCAGCAAGGTTAAGGTCCGAGGTTAGGGTTCAAGGGAAGGGGGTCATAACAGTGGCGGGTAAATCCATGGGTTTGTTTGGCTAAAGAGGGACAGAATGCCTCAAAGACATACAGCAGCTTCAGGTGGGAGTGTAAATGTTCTAACAACGTTTTTTTACAAGAAGTTCCTCAGTGACATCGTTGCAATTTAGATATTTAGGTGCTTAGAGAAAGGGCAACGATACAACTGTTTAGAGGCCATCTTCAAAAAAAAAAAAAAAAGAAAGAAAGAAAATTAGCTTTCTTGTTTTTCGGCTCTTGGTCTGCTGTTGTATTTCTTTACATTTTTAGTTGTGTTTGTGTGTGTGTTTTTTTTTTTTTTATATAAATTTGTTGTATGTTCCCTTTGAAAATAGCACACCAACCTTCCATGTTCGGGTTATCGGGTTTCGTGTCAGTCAGGTTTTTTTTGTTTGTTTTTTTTCTTCCATGATGGCTCCAAAGAGAGAGAGAGAGAGAGAAAGAGAGAGAGGAGTGTGATAAATCCCAGTCCCCTCCCCCACCTCTTCCCCTCTCGTCCATAGGAGAGAGGTCACACCCAGGAGCAGGCCAAATCAGCCGTCATCAGGTGTGGAGTCTTCGGGGAACTCGTCGGAGGAGCCACTCTTGTGAATGCGTCCGTCACTTCGCATACTGTGGAAGGTCTTCTTAAAGGCCTCCATCATGGAATGAGCCAGCTTTTTGGCCTCCAGTTTACTCTCACACTCCACGGCATGGCAGTCCATCTGGAAGGTGAGGTCGTCGTTGATCTGACGGTAGATCCAGGCGAACACGTTGGGGCTCACCTCGTGGTCAGCCGTGCAGTACGCAATGCGTGCCACCTGGTAGGTGTCCATGGAGACTGTCGTTTCCCCTCGTCCATCCAGGTGGTGCAACCTTACCTGGAACGGACGGATTTCCAGGATGGCGTTGCTAGCACTGGCATCACTCTGGGCAGAGGCTCGCCGCATGTCCCATAATCCCACCACGGCAGACTCTGTGCAACCTGACAGGAACTGTGTGCCAGGGATAGTGACTTTTCCAAGGTACGTCACCTAAAGAGAGGTCACACAAACAAAACCAGAGGATTAGTGCTGGTAAAAGGAACAAGGGTAAGAGGGGAACAGTGTCTCTTCCTTTGTTACACATGACTAAAACAGCTGCCTCTTGCCCCCATACAGAACACAAAGCTCAGTTTGTCCAGTCATCTGTAATAAAACGTGATGAGATACTACACTAAACAACAGAAGTAAAATCCATAACACAGAGGCTTCTCAAGAGGCACACAAGTAGACACATCTAATGATCTTGCATACTGAAGGGATAAAAAAAAACAAAAAAAAACACCCAATCACAAAGCCATGAGGCACATCCACTGTTCAGCTCTAAGAGTCAAAGTGCCAGAGTGCATCAGTCTCCATTCAAATCTACTAGATGAATGACTCTTCACTAAATTATCTGACATCACTGAGCTATAAATTTTCTGTTCTCTCAATGGAACCCAAATTATATACAAGTAAGGGCTCCTTAACTTCCAATTAAAATCCAAACCCCTCTGCATCATGTTCACTATGTCAGAACATTTCAACAAAATCATCCTGGGACAAAACTGGATGCTCGCATCACTAAAACACAATGCAAGTTAGCCATCAGAAGTGCATCCATCGCTCATTATGACAAACAGATAACATGATATTACTATGGTAGTAATATTGTATTACACAGTGCACTGTGGTACTCTGAAGTGGGGTAAAGGTGGTACATGTTACAACTATCATGGGATTTTAGTTTCTACTGTGAACTGTAAAATGAACTGAAATGACTAGGGTACTGTGATGCTATATCATTCCACTAGTATGATACCAATATTTTAATTTATTCCATGGTCATTTTCTGGATTAAGGGAAAATATCTTAAAAAGAACAACTATTTTGCCAATGTACGAACACCTTACTATGGTATGTTTGTAGTACAACTCAACCGTATTATGCTAGCTACTAAAGATACACAACTAGTAGTCAGAGGTGAACAAAGTAAACAACTCCATTACTTGAGTAAAAGTACAGATACTCCTGGTCAAATATAACTCCAATACAAGTGAAAGTTTTTCAGTCAAATTTTACTTGAGTTAAAGTACTTGCGGAGCACTTGCTTTTAAAAATACTTAGGTATTCAAAAGTACTTTTTAATGTCAACACATTGTTGTATAGTTGCCACAATGCATTTACAGAGCCTAATGACTCTGAAACAACCTACTGAATGCACTGACTTGCTTGTAGAACCTGTAGAATAAAAAGCTTGTGGAACATGCTACAAAGCCTATAGAAACCCAGCTGAATTGACAAAAGGACAGCCACTATCGTTTCGATTTTTTTATTTATTTAAGGCAGTGTTCTGACACAGCTCTGGCAGTGTGTGTGTGTGTGTGTGTGTGTTCTGTTAATCAGAAATAATTATAGTTTTTTTTTATCATTATTATCTCTTTCATCATCATCATCATGATTAAGCAAGTATACAAGTTCAGTGGTTAAAAAAGTAGAAATGAGAAACTGACCATGAAACATTTAGTGATAGTTTTTACATATATTTCTGAAAGGACTTTAGTCAGTAACGTTAACTCGGCATTTTCGCTAGCTATTAGTATGCGTCAGCAGTGGATTAACACAGGACCCGGTGTTTCCAGCTGTTTTCCAAGCTAACTGGAACCCATACGCTTTCACGCACTGTCTCAACATCAGCAGTTGTAGTCTGCCTCTGTCACCAGATTCGTCACACATTCACAAACATATTATTCACGATTTTCAAGTCGCATCTCATATCTACTGTGGCGAACAAGATTTAATTGTTTAAGTGAGCAGTGAGCACCACATCACATCCACCTTCAAAAAAAGTTAGGCAAACACAGCGCATGAACGTGTACAGGAACCAGTTAGCTTGAAAACCAGTTGAGACATCACATCGGTCCCAATATGTAAAAAAACACGTAAAAATACATAATACATAAAAATCCAGTGCAGCACGCATTTTGAACTTGACCGACAGCGTAGGAGTAGTTTACTGTGGTTGGTTTTTCTCCGGTGACAAACACAATATGGCCTATTGCATTTTAGAAAAGAAAAGAAAATTTGTTCGCTGACTTCAAAGCTGTGCTTCAAAGTAATGAGTAACAAGAACTTTCATAGAAATGTAGTGGAGTCAAAAGTACAATATTTGTATTTCAAATGTAGTGGAGTAAAAGTCAGAAGTTTCCAGAAAAATTGATACTCAAGTAAAGTACAGATACTCAAAAAATGTACCTAAGTACAGTACTCAAGTAAATACTTCGGGACTGTCCACCTCTGCAAGTAGTAACATTTCAAACATGTAATAACATTTGAAACCTTCCTATACACGGCATTGTTCAGGTCCACAAAACCTAATGTAAATGCGGTGAAAGTGTATACCTGGCCGTAATTCACTGATAGAAAAAAAATAGCACATATTTGACAAGCAAAAGGCAATGTCATAGTGCACAATGTACGCGAGTTGTTGTTGACTTTTTTTGTTCAACTTTAATCTCCATTGCACTTCGTACAACACACATAAACCACGACGTCGGGTTGGTGTGAAACAGGTGACACACTTGACTTGTCGGAGTATAATTTTTGGTGCTTTGACAAAGTGAACAGTTGAGTTTTTATTTCTTATACAAGGTTTAAAATGTGATAGACATTTCATTTATGCTCATTTCATATTTTTAATATAAAGTCCTGCCCAGTCCAGAGTCATCTCCATTTTCCAGAATATTGTGACATCACCTGAAGGAACCCATTTCTGACCCTATTATGACCTCACCAATAATGTCCATACATATTCCATACAACATTTGTATTATCTCATATCAACCAATACAACGAGAGCGTCCAACGTTTTCTGCGAGTAATACGAACTCTGAATTTTCAATCACCTGCATACCGCAACAATCACGCCGGAATTAAGGTAAGGGGAGCATGCAATCCACTTAATGGAATGATAATACTACTTCAATTTAAACACAAAATTCAAATTTTAAACTCATAAAAATACCGTTACTTTTAATAGTTTCGTCGCATCTGGAATAGAATGGATTCCTTGTACAAGTTTGCTATTTCTGCTTGTCAGCCACTCACAGCTGGAGGTATTTTTCATTATTATTACTAAACATAATTACTAATAAATCTCAAATTCTAACATTTAAGCAAGTCACTTGTTTGCCAAATAATGAGATATATCATTACTGAAACAACTCTATTCTGAGATACTATTTCTATCAGTTCTTTCAAAAAATGATATTACATGTGTATTTTCAAATTATCTTGATCTGTACATCGCGCCTTGCAAAAATAAAAAGAGTTGCAAATACTGCAAATTGTTGAACTTAAAAGTATCTCCTAACCTTTTGGGCTAGATTTAAAGAGGTCTGACCAAATCAGTCTACCCATTTCAACAGATGAGCCAAGCTGCCCACTCAACACCTGCTCAGTGGCCCACCACCAGACAGGAGAGGACCTGGGCACAGTTCTGCCATCGTGCCGGACCAAATGTCAACTTTATCAGCACTTTATGCAGTCCATCCAGGTCTTCCACCCGCTTGGTGCCAAGACTGCAACAGTCCAACGCCAACAAGGGAGAGCAACGTGTGGGAAAACCTCAATCTCCCATAAAGCCAACTCTGCTCCACAGGGGAGAACCAGAATCCCTCCAGTGATGTCACACCAGGGCAGCGGTGTGCGTCCACGGCTCTCCAAGAATGTTCTTAAGAGAAGCGCTGAGGACGTTCACTGTCCATCTTGGAGAGCTGCTGAGGGGTTCCACACAAAACATCACCAGCCACGTTCTCCCCCTAAATACCATCCCTACCTCCCGACGCGTGGCCCTTCCACCTGCCCGACAGTGTCCACACCCATCTGTCCTGGGCAGAGGGAAGAAAGGGAGGCCCTAAAGAGGAAGGCTCAGAGAGAGCGGGAGCAGAGAGCCAGGGTCACAAAGATGGGTCTGGACTGTACCATCCTGTCCGACAAGCTGAGGGAGCTGGAGGACCCATACATACGGTCCCTGAGCCGGTTTTAATCAGCGGGCCAGGAACTGCAACCTTCAACAGCTATGTGTTGAGATCTGACAGAAATCAATTCTTTTTGAGAGAAATAAATTGTCAAAAATGAACCTTTTTGTCTATTTTGTCTGTGTTGGTTTTCAGCACCCCTGAGGGTCAGCGATTGAAAAGTTTAAAACTCAGAACTTAGTCTATACTGATATATAGGCTACTGGATGTATGGATACATAAGATCAAGCATGGCTCAGTCTCAAACAGTTTGAAGACTAAGTCATGGCCCCTCAATTATATCAACTGAAGGAGGGTGGTAGGTATTGCCTGGTGTGCAGTGAAAGACACAAACTCACAGACACAGAGGCTTCCAAAGAGGCGCACAAACAGAACCAACTAATGTTCTTGCACAATGAAGGGATAAAAAAAACGACAAACAACACCAGACCACAAAGCTGTGAGGCACAGCCACTGTCCACCTCAAAGTAGCTTGTGAGACCAACTAGCATGGTTTCTGGACCCTACTATGACTTCATCAGTGATGTCTGCACATAACATACAATATTAGTGCTGTATTTTAAATCAACTTACACAACCAATATGCCCAAAGTTTTTCTTGTGACTGCATGTTTCCCAGCTTCTTGGTAGTTCTCGAGGTTTATGAAACTTGTGGACATTACAGAACATGAAAAGTGAAGCTTTTAAAGACTGTGACAGAGGCTAATCAAATTGAAGGAGGTTTGACAGGAGTGAATGGTTAAAAAAATTCATAGATAATGCTGAAAACCTAACCTGGCTTTAGGCTATGCATGTTAAAGCTCCATTCCAGGTAGTACTGAGTGCTTCGGTTTCAAGTGAGAAGTGAGGATATATGAAGCAAGAAACCATTTATATAAAATAATTAGGTGGTATAACTGTCATGATGAATAGACTTTCACTTATTTATCTGACATTTCTACGTTGCACATTTGCTGTTGTTATGATGGAACCCTCCTTACGCTAACAAGAGCTACTTGGCTAGGTTCAAGCTAATAGTACAGATGTCGGCTTGGAAGGGGGGGCTACACACATCGTAAAAAGAGCGCGTTTACTGAAAATCCAAAACCTCTGTATTATGGTCACTGTGAAGACTTGGTATGGCTTATCACAATCTCTGTCATATTAGAACATTTGAAGAAAAAAAGGAGGCTAGTTACGCGATGCCTACAAGCATAACTGCACAAATTAGCCATCTTGAGTCCACCCCTTGCTCACCCTTACAAAAATCCAACATGGCAAGTGTATGCAGTGTCTTGAGACCGTATATGATGCAACTGCCATAATTTTATTTGCACCGTTTACGTTGACTGAGAAATTACCGTAAAAGCAGTATGGTACTGTGAGCGTACATTTTTCCATCTAAATATTTATTTCTCAACCATGATCAAAGAAAACTGTCTTTGTATTTTATAAAGAAAAAAATGTTATGTATGGAAGCCTAAGATACCAGGAATTTACATTTAATTTAGATTCCATTTTCTCGTGATATCGTGTTATTTTCCCTTTGTTTTCTCGAGATCTCGACTTAATTTATGTCATTATCAAGAAATAACGAGACGAGATAACGACATAATTCATTCGAAGAGAACCTCACTAGAAAGGTGCAGGTCAGTCACAAGATGTAACATGTTATCACGCGAAAACAGAGCCTAGTTAAATGTAAATTCGTGGCATCTTAGGGCTTCCATACTTAACAAAATACACGTTGCCGACGTTATTTCTCTTGTACCACTAAAACTGTATTATGCTAGCTCCTAAGCGCGCCTTAGTCAGGTACTTTGTCGTTGAGAGGCAGCTACCAGCAGTATCTGTTCTTAAATTTACACAGCAGTCTGCCAAAACAAAAGTCTGGCACATTCAATCAGCGATGTTTTGTAACAATGGGCAAAAAGTTCAATATAGAGGCATATCACTGATGTGCAAGCTAGAACCCCCCAGCTTAAATTTCTCTCAAGTTCTTAATGTTTCCTAAACTGATTAATTGATAACCCCGAAATTATATCTGTTTTATAAACCGGCATTTTCATTTTAAGGTTCAAGTCCCTGTTGCGTTAACGCAATTGCCAACGTTAATTCTCTTGTACCACTGAAACTGTATTATGCTAGCTCCTAAAGCGCGCCTTAGTCAGGCACTTTGCCTATTAAGAGAGGCAGCTACCAGCTGTATCTAAATCAATTGATACTGATAAATTGATAGTCCTGAAATTATACCTATTTTATAAATCGACATTGTCATTTTATGGTTCAACTGCCGTCCCAACTCCCTGTTGTACGGGTGAACCCTTGCTACACACGGTACCAGTTCGAGTTCAGACACAATAATGAATACGCTTGCAGTGTAGGCCGATATGTGATCCACTGATAGAAGAAACCTTGTGTCTACATGGATTCCGTACACAAAAGTCGATGTCTTACTGCACGATGTCTTAGAGTTAATTTGCTTTTTTGTTTTTATCTCCGTTCGGACTTCGTAAAACACACGATTTGACAAAGTGAACAGCTGAGCTTCTGTTACACAAGATCTAAAATATGCAAACGGTTTGACGACACTGATGTTCGTTGTCAAAGCACGCGACCTTACGACAGATTCACTAAAAGTATTCAGCCGAAAACAATATATTTCATGTTGCACATTTGATTTATGCTCATTTCATGAATGTTGTTTTCCTCTGTCCAGAGTCATCTCCATTGGGGGTTTCCAGAACATTATGACATCACGCGAAAGAACGCCTGTTCGCACCCTACTATGACCTCATTAATAATGTCCATAAATATTCCATACAACATTTGTACCATGTCGTATCAAACTACACACCGAGAGCGTCCAACGTTTTCTGCGAGTTGTCACGAAGACTGTGATTTAAATCAGAAGATAACCTACATACCAAACTATTCTCCAGCATCAAGGTAAAGAAAGTATTTAAGTAACTTAGTTGACTGATAATACTACTTCAATTTAAACACAAAATTTTATTTTCTGAACTCATGAAGAATGTTGTTATTTTTAGTAGCTTAATCGTGCCTGGAAAGGAATGGATCTCTTATACAAGATCACAAATCCTGCGTATCAGCCATTCACAGCTGCAGGTATTTCCTGTTATTACTACTGAGAATATTGATTTTACCATCAGTTTACTATCAGTTCTAAAAGATCATTTGTAAGATTTATAACTAACTAACATTTGAAGTTAAAGAAGTCACTTGTTTGCCACAGGATGAAAAAAATATTTATGAAACACTTCATGAGCTATTATTTCTATCAATTCTTGCAGACCTAAATTATACATTTATTTTTGAATTATCTTAATCTGCACATCTCTCATTGCTACAATAAAAAAAACAGTGGCAGAGACTGAAAATTATAGAGTAGATGAGTATTTCTTACCCCTTTTTAGCTAGTTTTACCAAATCAGTCGATCATTTCAACAGATGAGCCAAGCTGCCCACTCAATACCTGCTCAGTGGCCCAGCACCAGACAGGAGAGGACCTGGGCACAGTTCTGCCATTGTGCCGGACCAAATGTCAACTTTATCAGCACTTTATGCAGTCCATCCAGGTCTTCCACCCGCTTGGTGCCAAGACTGCAAAAGTGCAATGCCAACAAGGGAGAGCAACGTGTGGGAAAACCTCAATCTCCCATAAAGCCAACTCTGCTCCACAGGGGAGAACCAGAATCCCTCCAGTGATGTCACACCAGGGCAGCGGTGTGCGTCCACGGCTCTCCAAGAATGTTCTTAAGAGAAGCGCTGAGGACGTTCACTGTCCATCTTGGAGAGCTGCTGAGGGGTTCCACACAAAACATCACCAGCCACATTCTCCCCCTAAATACCATCCCTACCTCCCGACGCGTGGCCCTTCCACCTGCCCGACAGTGTCCACACCCATCTGTCCTGGGCAGAGGGAAGAAAGGGAGGCCCTAAAGAGGAAGGCTCAGAGAGAGCGGGAGCAGAGAGCCAGGGTCACAAAGATGGGTCTGGACTGTACCATCCTGTCCGACAAGCTGAGGGAGCTGGAGGACCCATACATACGGTTCCTGAGCCAGTTTTAATCAGCGAGCAAGGAACCAGAACCTTCAACAGCTGTCAAGACCCAACACAAATCAAATCAGTTCTTTTTGATATAAATAATTTTTTTCAAAATTTAACCCTTTTCTCCATGTTACCTGTACTTGTTTGCTACACGTCTAAACTCCAGAGGCTGAGGAATGTTTAACATAGGAATTTCATCCAGACTGATGTAAAATGGATGTATAGAGGAGGCTTGATCTGGTAGATAGTGTAATAAGGCATGCATTTTGCATTTTTCTCAAGAGTGCACCCCTGACAGCTTCACCATGTCTTCTTTTTGGCCTCTTTGTGGAGCACAGTAAACTGCTATGGTAGTATTATTGTGCTACTTACCTTGTAATACTGTAGCAGGGTCTAATAATGCTACATGTGTCCAGTACCATGGTATTTTTCTGTATATCAGAGAGAGAGAGAAAGACCTGGAAAGGGAGAGTGCAATCTATCAACCATCTAATGAAATACAGCCCTAGTGTTCTAGCCTGTTTCATTATATGTTTCATATAATGACCATGTGTGAGTTTTAGCCCTTTAATCAACAGTTCTGTGACTGTCCTGAATGTCGTGGTCTACTGTCTGATTCAAAAATGTTCTTCTGTTAGCACCACCGCCAGCTCAGAAACCAGAAAAAAGGGTGAAAATTAAGACACAGTAAGACACAAAGAGACAGATCAGACTGGATGGGAACGAGACTGAGCACTGAGACAGTGTAAAACACACTGAGCACTGAGACAGTGTAAAACACACCGAGAGAGTAAGAAGGGGCAGCTGGTGTTGTTTTCAAGAGAAAAATTGTGAATACAAAAAAACACTGTCAGTCTTTTTGTTTTTGTCTTGCAAAGGCTTTGTTTAGTCTGAAACCACAAGAGCTAAATATGGCATGTCTGTTCTCCTCTCTTCTCATGCTCCGTTCAACTCTTACTCTACTCAGCTTTAGTGAGGCTACTCCTGGTCCACAAATCAGAATCCATTTTCTGTTCCGCAGAAATGCACTTCTGAAACACTATAACAGGCCTTACAGTATAATTTTTCTTTTAGGAAGTGGAAGAGGTGAAGAAATTATAATGTCGAGACAGTCATGAGTCAAGCTGCGATAAACCACAAGGCAAATGCAGAACATTTCTGGTCTCCTCTCTGGTTAAACGCCACCCCTATCTGTTCAAAAACCAGCTATTTTGGTCTAATACAACAGAACATGACCACAAACATTAATGTTTCAGGGGCCCATACAAATACATTTCTAGGATGTAGGGTGTGGGTTCTTGGTGTTAGCAGACCACTGAGGTGGTGGTGGGGTGGTTAGGTGGTAAGGGGCAGAGGGGGAAACCTAGGCAAGTCACAGGTAAATCTGTATACTTTGGAAATGGCATGTGAACACACATCTAACAGTCTAACAATATAAACTCTGCGTGTGTGTGCATCAATCACGTGTTAAACAAGGATGAGTATGTGTGTGCTCTAGTGCATCCTCTAATGTAACTCCAGTCCTCTAGGATCACAGCCTCTATTGGTTTTTGACTTGACCATGCATTAACCCACCTGACTTCACTAATTAGATACCCTCTTTAGTTCTGTATGTTGTGTGGTTATGCAAAAATTATATGGTTCATGGATTGAGCACATCTCTGTAGATATTATGGTTCCTGAGCACTGAAGTTCAGAATGTCTAATTCACAAACATGGATGACTAATTTCTCTAAAATGAAACCTCTAATCTCCTAAGTAGTGCTAATGACAATACCCAGAAGTGTAGGGGCAATATGAGGTAATGTTAGGAGGGGAGTAAAAGTTAAAACCACTGTTCTACAGTCAGTCCAGCTTACAGCAACTGTGTAGTGAATAGCAGATTTTTTTTTAACCTCAGCTCTGGTAAGTAAAAAGCCCCTCCCCCCCTATGGAATATGTATTCTGAGTGAAATTCCTCACTATTTGCGCCTCTGATCATTTACAATAACGTTAATTATAATTTTCTTTTTATTGTAATGTGCATGTATGCTTTAACTGAGCAGATGATTGTAACAGCTTTAATGATATCATGAACTGAGTAACTATTTTATATAACCACAAAGCAATTGAGGAGTCCATACTCAGACCATAAATAATATACAGGAACTTATGGATCCAGGTAAACAAATCAAGTGGGTCTAATCTAGGCCTCTAGTCCTCCCTGAATGAGAACCTGTTTTTCTTATATCGAAGTGCTTGGGTGTTGATCTAAAAAAGGTCAGAGCAGTTTGTTGTCATTTTGCAGTTGTCATGTGGTTCTTTTTCTGCTGAAACAGCATGTTCAAGTGACAGTCTGGAAACTGAGGACCTTCCTGCTTTCTTCAAACCCTGCCATTGTGGCAGTACTTTGATTTGCTGTCATATACAACAACAGAAATCTTGTAGTCAATTTCTTGATGAAGAACCTTGAAAGATACTGATGTTTATATTTCTTCGACTCACTGTCACAGAGAAGAGCCTTAAAATAACTCTTGCTCAAGTTTTATTTTCTTACACTCATTTTCTAAAAGGAGAGACTTAAAAGATACTGAAATTTTTTTGTTTTTATTCCTTTTTTTGAAGAGTTTTGTTGCTGTTTGTATTAATATTAATTTTTGTGTGAAATTAGTTTATCTTTAAAAAAAAAGAAAAACTTCTGTAAAGTTATGAGTTGGTTCAAGTTTCTTTCAACCCAAACCATGATACAAACTGAACCAAGGCCCAAAAACTGAGGTCGAACCAAACCGTGAAAAGGGTAAGCCGTTACATCTCTAAATGTCAGTATGCCAAAAGTAGTTTTCCAGTACCATTTGACTACAAAGATTCCATCGTGATAAACTAATTACTGCCCCCAACACAGATTTGTTCTCCACCAAACACAACAACAACAAAAAAAAAAACAAAGGAAAAACTGAAGTAGGGGGAAAATGCCACCCAAGCACATACCCAGTCCGTCTCCAATTACTGTTAATATGTATTACAAACTGAAAGAGGGGATGCCCAAATCTAAAATTACATACAAGAAATGAAAAATGGTCACTCATTTTTATACAACAATTAAATGAAGAAACAGTACGACTAAATGAACAAATAGCTGACCAGGAATTATTAAGGCCATGAGTTATTCATCAGAATATTCCATAGCTATTGAACAAATAACCCTGAGATGTTGGCACTTGTTGGACCTGTGTTGTCAATGTATGAAGGCCTCTCTTGGCACATACTGACGTAGAGCTCAACCTGCTACTAGCTCTTACTCATGCAAATTTCAAATCGCTGTGTCCCATGCTCACAGAGTTGAGAAACCGCACAATGGTTTGTGTCAGTGTGAGTACATGGGTAAAATATGGTACACATGAAGTGTCCCAGGTGCACTTATCATAGCAGTTGCTGAACACGTGGCATACACTGAGCACAAAGTTGTAGAGAGCTAAACACTCTCTCTCTCTCTCTCTCTCTCTCTCTCTGAGATGAATCATGACTGTGTGCAGATAGAGGAAATGCCAGTAATGTCTGTTCTCCTCTGAAGATGATTTACTTCAGAGAGAAAGAGAAAAAGAGAGAGAGAGAAGGAGTTCTGGAGACTGGAATGTTGAAACACATGGAGCTAAACAGGGAGACTGGCCTTGATCCTCTGTCCTGGATCAGAAAAAAAAAAAATCTGTGTAAATCATAATCTGAAGGTATCCATGGCTTAGTCATACACATATAAGTGGCCGGCGAAGGGATGTATTGTACAAAGCCTCCATAATCAGACAGTGGATCTGTGATTTTAATTTAATATGCTAAAATATTGGCATTACTAATGTTCCAAACCTATCAAAATACAAGTAGAGGAATAAGACAGAGAATGTGTGTGTGCGCGCGCATGCGTGTGCGTGTGTGTCTGAGACCAGATTATGAATATCTCTCAGAGGAACTCCTACAGACAGACTGTTCTCTCTGTCTCCACAGCACCCAGACGCCATCCAGGCGTACGCCACATATCACACAGGAGAGAATGTGGAGAGTCCAACCCAGCACCACAGTTACTTTTCCAGAGCATGCTCTCTCTCTCTCTCTCTCTCTCTCTCTCAAGCACAAACACACACACACACACACGCACGTGCACACAAGCCTTTATTCATATCCTAGTGGGGAATTGCCATTGACTCCCATTATCCTGTAACTAAAGAATACTAACCTATCCATAACCCTAACCTTAATCAAGGAAATGTTTTGACACTTTTTGTTTTATGAATAACAACAATATAGTTTAGAAAAATGTTGTTCTCCTAGTGGGGACATGCATTTTGGTCCCCACAAGGCAATTTTGTCAGATTATGCTATCTTACTGGGGAATTTTGGTTCCCAGAAAGATACAAATACATGGTACACACACACACACACACACTCTCTCTCTCACACACTTTAACATCTACTCTATACCCAACCTATAGACCTGAACAAAACTCACACTACTGACAGCATCTTTATCTAAAGACAAACACTAAGTCTCCCTATAGTCTCTTCTATAGCGTGTCTCTATCGAGTTTGGCTGTAACTACTACCAGAACCACAGACCTATTTGATTTTTCTTGTCTGTCCTCAAAGCCCCTTTCTCTTTCTCCCTCTCCCTTTCCCTGCTAATTGCTAACAGTGTGCTGTGGTCACTGAGGATGAATGGGAGCATATTGGTTCCGTGTGAATGGAGCTTCATAGAGTAAAAGAAGAAAGAAAGAAAGCAGAGAGAGAGAGAGCGAGAAAGAGAGAGAGGGGAAAGAGAGAGAGAGACAGTGGCAGAAAGAGCCACAGTGGCAGGAAAATACTCAGCTACAGCCAGGCCATTTAAGGTAGGACTTATCACAGCAGACGACTGGTCAAGTTTTGACACAAAGCGGAATTTCGCAATCGCTCAGACTTGAGGACCAATGCCAGGTATTCTCACAAACAAGCACACAGGCACTCACGCATGCACGGAGCCTCTTGTGTGTAATGACAAACATGTGACCACGACTACAAGTGTTAACAACAATAAAGAGTCTCTCTCTCTGTCTTTGGCTCTCTCATCTGTTTTTTTTTTTTTTTTTTGCTTCAACATTTCTGCGTTTTGACTTTGCAGTCAGTAGCCAGAGCACAGAGACGAAGAGAAAGACAGAGGTTCTTTATGGTATGTCCCCTCTCATTAGAGCATTCTTTTCCAGACTGGTGACATTAGCAGTTTTTTTTTTCTTTTTCTACTGACCACTAGGGAGCAACCAGCCAAGCTGAGCAGTCGGCAATGCCAGGTTGGAAATCCCATATCCGCATAACTCCACAAGTGAATTCCCAGCAGGCTGGGCATTCCACAGGAGCTTCTTAACATTATTACCATTTACTGAAAAGCTTTGCTCAGTGGTCACGTAACAAAAGAACATGTGGACAGGTAGAGGGTGGAAATGGGATGTCAGCATTGATGACATTTGAGGTGTGTGCGTGTGTGTGTGTGGGGAGGCTGCGTTTGGTGAGGAAGAAAGAGTATGTGTATTCATGTAATGGTGACACACAGAGCAGAGTGTGTATAAGCTGTGAGCTTATTTCTGGGCTCTATAATGAAGGCATTCATAACTAGGATATGTACACACATGCATCTACCACACACCTCAGCAAGTCTAAATGGTCTAAGGCACCTGGCTGTCAGAACTGACAGAAGAGTTAGAGTGACAAGGCAGAGAGAGAGAGAGAGAGTCAGAGAGAAGAAAGAGTAGCTGGGATTGCGGTATACACTCTAACCAAAGTCTACTCCAGATCAAAGAAAGGCCAACTGTGGAGAAGGCCATGCGGCTCTGCAGAGATTAATGTATAAACCACTCTAACACACGCACACACACATACACACATGCAATCAGTTAACCAAAAATTGCTGGCAGTATCCTTCAAGCTTCACTCACATCCGTCTTCATCTGGAAACCACTGATGAAATGATGGCTCCCTCTCTCTCTCTCACATACACACACACACACTCTCTAGCTCTCTCTCTCTCCCTCCCTCCCTGCCTGCCTCCCTCCCTCCCTCCAAACAACGAGATGTTTGCTGATTACAGGGAAGGGTGAATACAACAACAAAAAAAAAAGCTTTTTGAACTGTAGGTATGGAACACAGTCCAATGCACAGTCTGAAAAACACACAGGCCAGCGTTTCAAACACAAACACACACACACACACACAGATGGTCTACGTGTAACAGTGGTGTTATCCAGATGGTTTTATTATCAGTGTTCTCTAAGAGCAGCACACCCGCTCCTTTACTCACCCACACAGCATGATGAGTGTCCATGGCAACGCCGTACCGACAGGCTTTGTAGAAGCACTGAGTACTGGTGAAACCTCAGTAGGTGACCAGATTTGTGCTTCACTTTGACTATATGTAATGTCATTGTCTTTGTTATTCTGTCAAAAAGCCTTTGTTACATCAGTCTCCCAAATGCCAACTATCTATCTCCCGCCATACTGTTGAAAAGCACAATCTAATAAGACATTTTAACAAAATAAAACAAACAAACAAGAAAAGACAACTTGCATTTTACACATTGCTTAAATTTTCTCTAATTCAAAGGACAATTCCTATTTTACTTTTACATACACGCTTTCAAATTAATGCTTTTTTTCTCCCTCCCAGTTTAGTCATGGCTAATTACCCATCATAATAAAGGCTATTATAGAACTGGACCGAACCGAAACCCAGACCAGCCAAATCTTCAAATCAGTTCCTGTCTTAATGAGAGAATGCCAAGAATGTGGTCTAGGTTGTGGCACACTTTAGACCCTCTGTGTGTGTGTGTGTGTGTGTTAGTGCAGGGCTGCTTTTGGCAGAGGCACAGTGATGGTGGTGCTAGTGGAGATGTGGGTGGGTATACAGGGGCAAAGAGCTCAAAATACAGCCATTGTTTACCAAAAGGATCACTGTCAAAAGTAAGAGTATAAAAAATATTTCACGTTCCTGCCTCAGCAGTAGTATGGACAGCCTAGCACATATAAATAATCTCATGCATGCATGGACATACACACACACACACACACACACACATACACACAGACACTGAGGTATTAGGTTGGATGTGAGTTAAATACCCAATACCGCTATAGAGCTTCTGAAAACAAAAAATGAGAGAACATTTTTGTTTCTTTATGCCCGTTCCATTCACTTTTGGCCAGTATTCACCACTAAATGCATGTTAAAGTATCCATGGCAACAAAGCTCCACTCAGGCTCTGTTACCTTGGAAGGAGCAGTATTTGAGGAGTGTGTGTGGGTGTATGTGAGTGGGAGTGCGTGTGTACAAGTGTAGTGCAAAGATAATAACAGAGTGAGACATTAACACTGAAGCAAACACATATACCTCACTCATAGACAGACAAACAGACAAACACACACACACACACAACCCTCGCAGTATACATCTATTTAACACTACAAACCCTGTAACCATAGCAATTCTGGTTTCATAAGAAGAGTTTTGCATATCAAATACAAACACACAAAACATTAGCCTTGAAAGGTCTTATCATGACAATGTTATTTTGTTAGGGTCATATACATAAACTCTGAACTAATCTGCTTATAATGCCCCACTAAGATTGTACACTGAATTACATAACAGTGGTCACACTTTTGAAGACTTTCCAATGTTTCTGTCACACCATTAAACATCGGTGGTGTGATTCCAGCAAGCCTTATGCCTTATTTTTCTAACTTATAGCGGAACGTGGTGATAAAAGAACAGTTCTAGGTCTTTGAGAGTTGCATACCTTGTATCCCATGTGTGTTCGGTTCTTCAACAGCGTCGTGGTGGAACACAGCTCAATGGCTTCTGGCTCATGGAATATTACCGTGGGCAGGGGCTCTTTGCGGAGCGTCAGAACGTTGAGTTTAGTTTTCAGCATTGTCTGGAAATGCTGCGAAGAAGAGAAAAGGAGGCTTGGGTCAGTCGGAGTAACAAACGCATCAGGATCTGATTGTGTGTGTCAGTCCTGCTTCCTTTGATCTGGAGCAGAATTTGGGATCAGAATGAGCCACAATCCTAGCTACACACATTCTCTCTCTTGCTTTCCCTTCATGTCTGTCTCTCTCTCCCGAAGCACGACAGCAGGCCTTACCAAATCTGCCTGACCTGAGGTTCTAAAGAGCAGAACGACGAGAGAGACAGAGAAAGAGCGAGAGAGAAAGAAAGAAAGAAAGAAAGAGAGTGGGAGAGTGCCAAACACCAGCCCTCACACGTGTTTCTGCTCAGTCTTGCGAAACCCAGAGATGGCTGCTTTTTTTTTTAGAGGAGAGTGAGGGGTTGTTGGGGGGGACTGAACAAAACTTCCTCAAATCACTGAAGACATATTGGAATGCTTGGCGTTTGAGGACATTCCAGAGCCTGGTCCAGGGGAGAAGTTTCATCGAGAAAAGCTTAGTGAAGATGCGCATCTAATCCTCCACCCATATACCCACGGGCACATAAACGCTGACGCACTAATAGACATTGTGTCCCTAAAAGAATGCACCCATAAGACCTGCTGGCCATGCCACACATCATATGACTTTGATTTGTTCACAGCGGGGGTGAGCAGCTTTAAATGACACAGACGCATCAGTGATTAATATCTTTTCCATATCTTTTCAGGAATGCTGAAGTCAGAGATTTCATTAAACGTTTGTTTAGAGAGCGGTGAGAGGAGACAGGGACAGAAAGACTCATAAAAAAAGAAGGGGCGGGAGGATGGAAAAGAGAGAGAGAGAGAGAGAGAGAGATGGCTCAGGAGGTAAAGAACAGGAATAAGAGGAAGCAGAGTGAAAGGAAAGAAAGGAAGCAAAAGCTGAGGGCCAGGGCCACATGTGCATAAACCTACACTGACCCTTCATCAGCACTTTAGGGCTTCATGAACAAGAACTACATTCCTGTGGTTAAAGAAAGAGAGAAAGAAAGAAAGAAAGAAAGAAAGAAAGAAAGAGAAATGGGGGGGAGTGTCTGTCTTACGCTCCACAGGAGGGGCAGCAACACCGTGGAATAAAGCTGGAATTCTATTCACAATATTTTCATTGCATTTGACTTTATTCCACAGTCAGGATGTTAAAAAAACATCAAGGACTCCAGTTACCTCTGTTATTGATTCTATTTATGTCTTCGTCTGAAGAGGAAAGGGGGCTTTTTCCATGAAAGAGCTATGGGGGCGAGGGGAGGGGGGTGTAAAATTTGGCTCGATTCACATTTTTTCTACAATACTGCATTGTCCCAACAACACGTTGCTCCCAACGCTGACGCCTGAGACCATGCTCAGGACAAGTACACGCTGCTTGGACTTATAGTCCTGGGAATGGCACAGTCTGTTCTCCGAAAAATGACACAACTTTTTTCCCCCTTCAGCGTCGGGAGATAAATTTCATTCTCCGATGGAGCCTGCCGCTCTGAGTCAGCCTGACGGCCCGAGAGCATCCTGTTAATGCAGTGGCATATTTCACTCGTGACGAGCACACACTTTAACCAGAGCTCAGCGAACAGAGAGGAGTCCACACTTCTGGTAGAAAGAAGAGAGAGAGAGAGAGACAGAGAGAGAGAGAGAGAGAGAGAAAGAGAGAGAGAAAGAGAGAGAGAGAGTTGGAGGGAAACAACTTAGGCCTTATGTCTTGAGAATCTATACTTGCAATGGAGGGCAGTAATAGAAGGTTAGTCTCCTCAAGTGGAGAATAAATACACACAAATATCCCAACACACAGACATACTTACACACATAAACAGAGGACTACTGTATGTTCTGTGCTTCCAGGACAGAGAAAAATTCAGTTTGAGGGTTTCTGTGGAAGTCATTCAGTCTGAGTACACAGACAGGGTGAGACTGAATATGTGTGTGTGTGAGAACGGATTTTGAGTGTGTGTGTCAGTGATGTGTTTAACAGTCCACAAGGAAAGCATAACAAGAGTCTCCCGGGATGTTGACGAGAGAGAGAGAGAGAGAGAGAGAGAGACTTAGGAATTCATTGAGCCTTGCTGAAACTAGGTGAAATTCTCCAGCTTATTTACACACACACACACACACACACACACACACACAGCTTCAGAGAAGATGAAAGCCCAGAGTGGAGTTGAATAGGTGGTGTTTGCAAGCAGGGTAGGAGAAAGTGGTCTGTGACTGCTATCAACTCATCTCTGTCTGGCACGCACACACACACACACATACACACACACTCACACTTTCTCTGTCTGCGGTTCACCCTGAGACAGACAGCCCAGCTGCCAGATTTCAAAAGGTAGGGCATACAAACTCTCATGCCCTTATCCAACAGGTAGGGCATATAGAATCTCATGCCATTATCCATCTTATCCAGCACAACTGCACGCTCTAATCCAGAGCAGAGAGAATACTCAGCCACTCACAGACTTAGTACACATCAGTCATATGACTCCGGGGGTAGGCCGGACACAGACACAGCCCCTGCCTGAAACTTTACAAGAAGCCACAATGTATTTCACAAGACCCAGACTTGGGGAGGGCAGATCAGGGCAGATGTGTAGGAGGTCCTGTGCTTTGATTGGTTGAGATGTCCACAGGGAATACGGCAGTCAGTCTTCTGATTGGTGGAGAGATGGTGTAGGATGTTGTCAGAGACAATACCAAACCTCAAAAGGCGAGGGTGGCATGTCCAGGCTCTCTGGAAAACTTCAGTGAAAAACAGGCGACGCTGACGCAAAAGACCACATAGTTAAGGCCCACCCCCACACCCCCCTCTCCCCCAAACACACTCGCACATAAATAAACACAACCACAGCCAATCACACCAAAGAACTTAGTCCTGGTGCACAGCATCCACACAATTACTTACTCTCATTAAGGTCAAATGTAGCCACACTTACTCTCCAATCTGATTATACTGGGTGAAGTCAGGCTTGATTCCACAGAACTCTGGCGCACGGGACACACACGCACACAGAGGGAGAGAGAAAGAGAGAGAGAGAGAGAGAGAGAGAGAGAGAGAGAGAGGCAGAGAGAACAAGTAGTAGTTCATTCCATTAGCCCTGTTGGACAGTGTTATTGAGTTGTGGTCCAATCACGCTGACCACTGGTGTATATCTGTGCTAAACTCAACTCTCTCTGCCATCAAAAACAGCTGATATATAGCATCATTCTTGGAAGACTGGATATGTAACCAAACACACATTTGTGGTCATGGGAATTAATCTTTTCATGGAAGTTCAGCAGCAGATACTCCACCATCTGAATGTTTCAATGGGCCATTGTGTGCCAAATCCCTCCACCATCTCTTCTCACCAAAGGTTCAACTCCACTTCCCATCTACACCGACTGCACTTTAAGGTTTGGAAATTGAAGCTGTAATGAATGCACTTGGAAACATGAGTTAGACAAAAATCACTTGTACAATTATATTCCTCAACTGCACTGACACTGAAAAGTCACTGAACTAAGCATTTGCACAACCAAAGCCCTGAACACCCAACTGTTGGTATGACCGTAAACCCATTCCCCATCCCTCAACCCCTGGCCTTCTGAACGCTCTCTCTCTCTCTGGTCAGTCCAACAGTTTCACTTATGTTACTTTTCAGAAGTCAGAAATTACACTGAAACATCCTCTGTTAAGTGGGTTGGTGTGAATGGTTGGTATTATACAAATGTGTCAGTCAGGATCACTTCCCTTCCACAGTTTATGCTGCTCTGATGTAGATCCTGCTGTGCTTTAACTCCAAATAAGGTGTAGAGCATAAAAAGCATCGTTTGGCAGGACTTTTTTTCCTGAGGACTTCCTGAGGCAGCAATGCACTTATAGCAGGTTGAGAATGAACTGCGAATGAATGCGAAAAAATGAATGAATAAGGGAGATAGAGGCACAATATTTGTCCATGGTTTGTGGCTCAAAACTAGGCCTGTGTGAGAAATTAAAACTATAAAACAGATGCAGTCAACATTATTACTCATAGTTCAAGCTATTTCTAGCCACTGTCCCATCTGCTCCAACATTACTCTGGCCTGAGTGCCCAAACGCGTAGTTGTGCAGGTCAGATTTTTTTCCCCTTGCAGACAGAAAATTTGGCTCAGTCAAGGGGTTTTTTTTTGTTTTGTTTTGTTTTCCTGGTGTTTCTTAATTTGTGTTGTTTTGGAGAAACTGAAATACTCGTTTAGGGAAGTGCATGTGCAAAAATTGCTGAAGCGAGATTTTTCTGAACAAACAGAGAGAGCAAAAAAGCAGAAGCATGGGCAGAGAGAGAGAGAGAGAGACAGAGAGAGAGATGTTCGTGGGTAAAACTGCTTCATGTGAGTGAGCCACAGCTCTGTTGTGAAATCTGTTAAAATTGCTGATTTGCCTGCGTGGAATCAGGGAGAACAGAATATAAAAAGAAAATGAGAGGATGTGGTTAAGAGAGGGCAGGAAAGGGGAGGGATGGAGGAGATGGACTGTGTGGAACTTGCCATTGTGACAGACAAGTAGTTTACTTTTGGACAAGAGCGTCTAAACAGATGTGACAGATAGTCTACATGTAGCAGGTAAGTATATTTTGTAAAGAACTGAAGTACCAGCCATTTATGTGAATCTAGGCTTTCAAACACTTACACAAAACAAATTCATCTTTCTCTCAAACACAATTTACTTTTGCTGTAGTTCTCCGTCATTTCCAATCTACTAGACACTTTCAATAACACCATAGCAACAGCACTAAAATATCCCCGTGGCTACATGCGGTTACTGTAAACACAGTCCACGGGAACAAAGAAAAAGGTGCATCCACAAGGTTCCGGAACACAGAGAACGGACATCAACACAGCCAAAGAAGTGAAACTGCACCACCTGTTACCATGGTTACAGAACAGAAAGAGACTGATGATCACCATGGTTACGGTGCAGCGAGGAAAGCGAACATGCGCCAGTGCGGTACGAAAGCAGAACAACTGAGAGTCAATGTATCCGAGCGATGAGGACAGACTAGGCCTCCATTTCACTGGATGATTACAGCATTTAATAAAACACAGAGATAAATTATATAATAAATTAACCATTTTCATAAATGAGGAATATGAAACATACTGAGAGCAGGTCCTTTCTACATGGTTATAGTTCCTATACTCAGTTAACAATCCTATCTTCTGTAGTGTTACATAAGAGAATGCTAGACATGGGCAGCTGGCAAAGATTTCAGCCATCATAGCTAAAGGAAGAGATCTCAAAAGCCTCTGAAAGAGGAGTGATTGTTGGGCTGCGTTTGGCAGTAGCTTCTGTGATGAAGACAGCTCAATTCGGTAATGTTTCAGTAGGAACAGCGGTTACTGTGACAGCGACATGGACGGCTGGGGGAAAAACATCAAGGAGGGCGATATTGCATACTCCTCAGTCATGAAGTCTATACACTGGTTCATTCTACAGACAAGCAAATCTGAAACGACCAAGAGTAAATATGAATCTAGGAGTGTAAGCAGACACCTTCATCAACAACATCAAAGAGAGGAATGCTGTGGTAAGACCAAAGTGCATAAACTCATTTTTACACCTAAAAATGCACGTTTGCAAATAAACCGCTGTAAAGAACAGGCTCTAGTCTACTCAGCAGTGGAAAAAAAAAGTCATATGGTCAGATGAGTCATCGTTCACCCAGTTCTCAATATGCAAGACAAGTGTATGTGTGATGCACAACTAAATAATACTATGGGCCTGACTGCTTGCTTCCTTCTGTGAAGCATTCTGGCACCTCTGTTATGGTGTGGGATTGCATTTTCCTGGCACGATCTGGCTTCACTCAATGCGTTAGACTACAAAATAAACATCAGTAAACACAAACCCGTTTCGTTCCATGCTGTGGTGGAACATTTCTATCTTTCTGGGACTGGTCTCTTCTGGGATGAAAACAAGTCCATGCACAGGGCATGAGTGGTCACTGAGAAGAGTAAACCATATTCCCTGGCCATATCCATCACCGGATGTCGGTTTCTCGGAACAATGCCGGGTAGAATCGGGAGCAGTGTCCAAGGCAGCACTTTCCTCCACCAACAACAAAACAGCAAGTGATGGAATTTCTCTTTCAAGAGCAGTGTCACATTCTTCTGAAAGAGTCCCAGACACATGCAGAATATACACTATGGCTCTCACTGATACTGCTCTGGCCGCTCATGATGCCCTACACCCTGATTAGAACATTTAACGCTGGTGTTTCCTCTACTTTCAGTGTTCTCTAAACACACACACACACACACACACACACATACACACACACACACACACAGAGTTGATGGTTCACATTCCTACCATTACTTTAAACTGCACTAACACGGAACTGCCTTTATTATGGCATGATAAACGGCCCTCGGAGAGAGAAATCATCTGGGGGGCGCTCAAAAACGCTCACAGAATTACATATAGCCTCACAGTAACACGTACAGGCAGCCTTGTGACTGAAGTCCTGAGACATCAGACAGAGCATGTGTACAGATGCTCAAAAGAGCCAGGGAATTTACACAGTTTCTGCGTATCTGTGACAGAACCAGAAAGATCCAAATCCAGCACAGACGAGTTCAGAGCTAGAACTCCATCAACCAAGAGCTCTTTAACAAATCCTCACAACTTACACATACTTTTAACCCATCCATGTTCTACTGAACTGAACACAGTGTGAACCAAACCTAATCTGGGATAATTAAAAGACAGAATACCAAAAACTTGACCGGCCACAGATCAATGAAAAGCAGGAAAGGAGTCCTTTGTGTCACTGCTAATGATAAAAAGAGATGCTGGTTATAACACAGTGTTCTATAACAGTTCTATTACATCTACTATTACATTACTCTCTCATGCCTGTCTGAAATATGTGGGGGGGGGCTTGTGAGAAAAAGGTACATCCACAATCATTCAGAACATGGAGGCTTTGGCCTGGAAATGTACAACAAGTAGGAAAAACTGTTCCTAATCGTACTCATCCGTCTGGTTGTTTCTCACAGTGAGACTAACCTGCTGCTGTACATGAGACATCAGTGCAGTCCAACCCTGCTAACTGGTTAGTTTTTAGTTGTGCCCCTCAGCCAGTTTGACTGCTTCTCTGTACTTGAGGAGAATTCAGTTATATCAGCGCTGCTTCGATGAAATCAACGCATCAGCTAATCATAAAGCTAAACCTGCATGGTCTGTGACCTGAGATCCTTAAAGAGTGAATAGGGAGACGCTAATTCAAGAGAGCTCATTCACAGCTTGGTTGGTTTTTTCATTTGATTAACTTTTGATGGTGACAAAATGTGTTTGAATATGCAAACACTTTGACCCATAACGCAGAAAAAATGACGTATTCCACTAATGACAAACTTAATAATACATGTCTTATACAGGTCCATAACTTGTGTCCTTTACTAGTACTATAATTCATGCCAATAAAATATTACAACATTATGAGTATTGCATGTAAATATGCGTATTATGGAATGTAGAATGCAACTGATTGATACTGTGGATTAAGATTCAACAAAATGGTTTGGCTTTGAAACTTAAGTTATTTCTTCAAATAATGGTATTTCGCGGCAAAGTATGTGGTTGGATCAAATCTAAAATCATCGTTCCAAAAGTTTACTACGCGACTCAGTCTTTCAATCGCTTTGCCAAAGCGCTGCAAGAGGGATTGTGCAAGTTCATTTGGCAAGCCGTGTACTCGACATCTGGAGAGCATTACGAACGGTGGAGACGTGAAGCCAGCTCCGTTGCGCGGCTTGCCCTGCACCCCTAGAGATCAAAATACGTGTCATTAACAATTTTTCCCACTTCCAAAGTGGTAAGAAAAGCAGGTAAATGACTGTCCCCTTGGGAGATTATCTTGACCGCAGTTTGCCTAGAATAATGGCGATTAAACTCAATGGAAAAACGGTGACAAATATGAACCTCTCCAAAGAATGCAGTCTTCCCCTAACCCGAGACACACACAGCTTGTCAACAGATGTGGTATCAGTTTCTTTAACGTTAGTACAATGCCGCAAACTGGGATAGAGCCCCAAAAGCAGGTCAAAGGCGAGTTCTCCACACAAGAGGCGTTTGTTCATGGACAGTCGGCTTCAACGGTCTGAAGGCCATCTCTGTAGATCATACCGAAGCACACAGTATCATCTGGTGATAAAGTACTACCTACGCTTGCGTAACGCAAAAGTGCGCTGTAAAACGTAGCACCAGTTGGGTAAGGGGCTAGAGGGTGGCAGCAAATTTGGAGATTGGACAAAAGCCATCCATAACTCACTTATCTGGCTTTGTATCACAGACTGTGAATAAGTTCCCAATGACTATGAGAAGGATAGCGGTCAGAAAGCGTGAAAACAAATATCTTTGATTTATAACGGAAAGCCGGAGAAGGTAACGTTAGCAAGGTAACCAGCTAACTAGCTAGCACTAGCATCCATCTGTTTGCAAGGTTAACCTACGTACGTTCGCAAAGATTGTGACAAATTGAACAACCGATTCTCAAAACATTTAGCAAATGAGTATAATAGAGCCAGGGCAAAGAACAACATTACTTATATTACCTGCAATCTTTCTGTCGCAGGCTGCCACATTTTAGAAAAATGGTAAGGTTTGCCAAGTGAGTTGAACAGCTGGGTATTCGATAATGTGTAGTCCCGCTAACATCTGCTCGCTAACGGCGCTTTTCGCTTCTTCGTCTCTCCTCCAGCAATCCCGAGAAAACAGACAGTGAATTCCAATGGTGCGCGAGGACGAAGCTCCGCCTGGAAGAACACACGGACCTCTTTTTCCCTCCTCCTCTCTCCTGCTGTCCTCTCCTCCTCCTCCTCCTCCTTTACGGCACCGGCCTGTAGAGGGAGTTGGCGAAACAGATGTGCACTGAAAAATCGGCACCACTTGAAATATCGTCTGTGTGCCTCGAACCTTTGAAGTTAAGGGCGTCTGACATTATGCAGCTTATGCTTTCCTATAAAACATGTGGTGGTATCATAACAAATGTATTACAACAAATGAGTCATGAGAAATCTCCTTCGTCTAATATATAACGTTGAGAATTTCGGAATAACACTGGTGTCATGGCCAGTACATAGGGCCTGAGACAAAGCCCACTCTGATAAGCCCCTCAGATTTTCCAAAGACTGTAATAAGTTTAGATGAATCTGTCAGTTTGTTTTTTGTTTTATCAGGAAGCCTATATGAACATAAACCAAAAATTGTTTAGCCAGACAGTCTTGTATTTTGCTTTTTGTTGTTTTGTCATCTATCTGTCTCTCCCTCTCTCTCTCTGCACGGAGTACAACAGAGGTGTGACTGAAAGTGCTACAGAGGCCAAACAGCGGATGCTGATCCTCTGGAACTTAACAGAGAGCAAAGGTCGAACTGTTGGCCGCTTGAACCCTCTGTCTTTCACCCTCAAATGTCACTTTTGGTCATTTAACCCTCTCCGGTCTCACTCTTTCATTCTCCATGTAAACTACCAGTCTTTTTCCTCTCTATCAGTCTCCCATCTTACCCTCAAGGTCAAAGTTATCAACAACCTTCTGCTTGCCTGTAGTGACGGCACATGGATCAGCCTGCCGTCACAGTCTGCCCTGTATACAGATGTTTATGCTCTGAACATCTGGATTCCACACAAGGTCATTGTAGGTTTCAACACTGCATTTAGACTCCTTATATGGGCATAGCCATCTTGGGGGGTGGGGGGTTGGGTGGGTTGAGGAGGGGGGGTGCACTCCATGTGCAAGTCTTCAAAGTCATCCTGTGTGTGAAAAACAGATTCTCCCACAGGAGAGTGGAAGTTCTGTCTGTCTCTCTGTCTGTCTGTCTTCTGCCAGAATGTTTGAGAAAACCTGCCAGAGAGTCAGGACTGTTTTTGTGCATTTCTCATTCTGAGAACAGAGTTAGCTTTTTTCTGAATGGTTTTACAGACGTGTTGTTTGCTTGTGTGCTGACTGGAATGTGGTACGGTGCAGTACGTGTGTGTGTGTGTGAGAGAGAGAGAGAGAGAGAGAGAGAGAGAAAGATATGGAATTAGCACAGATGTGTCTTTTGCTTTACAGGTACTGAAGTGATCCTAATTTCATAGAAAAAGAATTTTAATGGCCTTTAAAAGAAAACCCTCAAATCAAACCAAACCCTCAAATGTGTGTGTGTGTGTGTGTGTGTGTGTGTGTGTGTGTGTGTGTGCACGCACGGGTACAGCAGCTCTGTGCCAAAAGAGAGAGCCTTCAGGAAAAGACTGGATACCAAACTTCTTCAAGAAAACACATGTTTTGTTTGCTCTGGGGATCTTTGGAGTTGGAGTACAGTTGCACCTATCCTAATCGGAACCTTTTATCAGAATGGAGTATTCCACGCAACGCACGCCAGTGGGAAACCCTTTGGATTACCACTCTTGAAATACATATGGAGAGTTTTAAAAAAGCCTCCTTTGAGTGAGGAATACCCAGATGTGATTACATCTGCCACCCTTACCTCCTGGATTGAGAAGCAACTACAGTTTGTGAGGGACAACATCCAACCCTCACTCGACACAAGCGGCGCGGAGGAGCACCACAGGCAGCGGAGAAGAGTACACAGAGAAAAACTAGCTTACCTATGGCAACATCATAAGTCTAAGGCTATTGATATAATTCTAAACAACAGCTTTTTTCCTGTCCCCCACCCAGCCTTAATAATGTCAGCAATGTACATAAATATTACCTGGCTAAATGTCAAGCCTCCTCCTCTGATCTTCTGACCATGCCCCCTTGGTTTAACAGCTTTGAGGCAGTAGTACCAGACTATTACCCATCCATTGACGATTTCAGTACTGATTAAGTAAATAAGGTTGTGGCTCATCTCCATTTCTCCAAGTCATCTGTGGGAATAAGCTTACAGAACCTGTACCACTCAAAGTAGGGCATCGGAACAGGCTGCCCCTGGAGTGCCATGAATTTCATTCTAGCAATCAACCAGTGGCTGAAATGGCTTTGTCAGTGTGCCCCACCACATGTAAGATCTCCAAACCCTGTTTGAGGTATGCTGATGATGTCCAGTTCTCCTCTAGAGATGAGAGTGTTATAAAGAACATGCTGACCCGAACAGATGAGTTGCTACGATGGTCAAACCTAGGAGTTAGACACACCAAATGCGCAGTCTTGTACGAAAGACGCAGTGTTGGCAACAGCTGGTATAAATCTAGATTTGACAAGCCGTCATTCTCAAGAATGAAAAACCCATACAGAGTTTACTCCCGTCATGAGACATACTGCTATTTAGGTCACAAATTTAATATTGCTGGTGAGTGGGAGGAACAGGTACCGGAACTGACCAAAGAATATAAAAACAGAATCGATCTAATCAACTCATCTCCCCTGCCTATAGTCATGAAATTAGAGGCCATAAGAGAAGTGGCCGTAGCAAAGATTCAACACCTTTTTGCTAATGTGCACATCCCACAGCATGTACCTCATGATATGAACAATACAACTGTTCAGGTTGTCAGGAAGTGGCTGGATCTGAACGCTCACTCTACAGGACATTATTTTCCTGAACCACAAAGAAGGGGGTTGGGTGTCCCGAATCTAGAGTGGATTTATACTGCCACAAGGCTGACCCATCTCATTTACATGCTCAGTAGTGATGATACCACGGTACGAGAGCTAGCCAGGGCTTCCGTCCTACTGGATCTGCGCAGGAGAAAGGTCCCACTGGCCTCAGACAACCAGGACAACATCTTGGGCTTCAGGAGGAAAGCAAACTGAAAACTTGACACTCATGATGCAGGCTTTGGAGTCCTGTCAGACTGGCCTGACCTTAATGACTTGTGCAGAACATACCACACACTCCAAAAGACATCATTACGCAGAGTACCCCTCAGTGCAAAACAGACTGAAACAAAACAACGCTGGGCTGGACTGAGGATGCAGGGAATGCTTGCATCCTTTGATTTTGCCGACCACTCTGTATCACATTCCATGTACAGAAAGGCAGCGATGGGGGAAGACATTCTCTGCTTCACTGTTAAGGCTAGACTGCAGGTGTTACCAACCAAATACAACCTTGCTTTATGGTACCCTGATAACCACCAACCACAATGTTTAATGCACCCTGACTCTGAACGCCACCTACAATCAGTTGCTCATACTATGAATGGATGTAGAGCGTATAAAGCACTTTATACTGCACGTCATGACCATATTGTTGACTTAATTACCACTGCTGTTAGTGATGTGCTACCAAGAGATGTATCTGTGCATAAACATTCCCATATAATGCCTGATTGATTCAACAGCTCTCATGATGTGTTTTGTAATATCCCTAACATGCCTGATGTTGTTTTTGTAGATGACAGTCAAAAAGAAGTGATAGTCTTAGAGATAGGTTGCGTCTTTGACCTCTATATGGACATAGCCTTCTCTGACAAGCTAGCCAAGTACAAGCCTGTAGTTTCAAATATCCGTGAGCTAGGTTTCAAATGGAGACTGGTGATCCTGATGTTTGGCAGCCTTGGGCATGTCCAGGAACTGACAGTAACTGGCCTTAGATTAACAGGCCTACCTGAGAAAAGGGCCAGACAGCTGGCAAAATTTTGCTCTATCTCAGCTGTAACTGTGTGGCACAGGTGATGTTTTTTGTACCCTTAACTGTCAAAGAGTGTATACTATCTCTAGAGGTATTTGAATCCTTTATGTTGGAAAATGTGATTGGGGGATTCAAATAAAGAATTATGTGTGAGAGAGGGAAAGATATGCAATTAGCACAGATGTGTCTTTGGCTTCACAGGTACTGAAGTGAGCCTAATTTCACAGAAAAAGAATTTTAATGGCCTTTAAAAGAAAACCCTCAAATCAGATTTCACAAAACAGTATAGTCCTTCTGGCCTCATGGAGTCAGTCAACTCTAGTACAAATCCCAGTGTTTTGAGTAGTGAATACTGTGAGTATTCTAACACAGTATTCTGTGTGGTACAATTTTAATACGCACACAAATCAAACAGTGGAAACAGCATGAAAACAAAGGAAACTTTCAGATAATATTATCACACATAACTCCGATGAGGAAGGGTCACTTCAGCCTTTATTGATACACATTTGAACATAGATAATCACATGGGGATTCTCCTTCACATAAAAAAGGAACATGACCAGGAAAGTAGTCGGTGAGGTCAAGCCCCCAGACAGGAAATGGAAAGAAAGAGCTGACCCTGAGAGACCACCACACCGGGACACAGAAGCACACGCACTGTACAGCGGACAGACCGGACCACCCATCACTTAGGCCTGGCACAGACAAGGGCAAAGTTCCAATACTCAAATACAGCTTTCTCTCCTTACCCAGTCCTGCATGCTCCTCACTCACCAACAAATACAGACTAACTGTAAAAACTACGCACCAAACAAGTCAGCTGATGCTGTGATATAGGGTTAAGTGAGAATTCAGATTTTTGTTAAAGAAATTATTCCCAGTCGGATCAAGCTTAACTCTGGCTTTTTTTCAGTCGATCCTTACGTTATTTGATGCATTCTTTTGTTGAAAAGAAGGGAGAGTAGGAGAGAGATCTGTGTGTGAGTTTTGGAACACGTTGAGCGTCCTCCTAACAAAGGACCACGTAACACTGTGAAACCTATATCGCTTCTTCTACAGTAGTTACTTGCATTAACGTAATGAAACAAAACAACCAAATATTATTTTCAAATGCACTTTTTTAAAACTGCTTCCACAATATAGTGGCGTTTTAAGACTCTTCTACCACCAATAATATGGCACAAAACTCCTATGACAAACACTAAAGAAACATCAATGTACAGAGAGTTTCTGAAATTAATGGTGAAACCATCAAACCTACCCATGCACCAGTTAAGGCAACCTACAGCAGATTATCTTAATTTTTTTTTCTTAAATACAGAGTTATGCATCATTACTGCACTATGGTGAGTGTTTCTATTTCTACAACATCTGCTAGCACGGCTATCAGCTCTGCACTGTGATTTACACTAAAAACTCTGGTTTTACCAGCAAGGGAGTGTTAAACTGGGATACTCCATACACTCTTCTCCTGATGTTTCCTATTCCAAAGAAATAGTTGGGGTTTCAGACTAGGCAATTTAACCCATCAGTGATCAATAAAATGCATATTCACTGTGAAATTCCTACAGCTGGCTGCCCATTAATACTGTTGTGAACTTTAATGTTAAGATAAACCTATTTTGTATTAACGTTTTATCATTCTTTCAGTTTTGGTTTACTTTTTACAGTTTGATGTTTTTGCCCACTATTTAATGTAAAGAAATATACTGAGTGGTCAACACTGATAAACTGGAAAGGCAGAATGTTTGTGTGAGTGATGTGTGTTTGTTGATACTGTTGAATGAGTGTGTTTATGTACACATTGTGTGAGTGTTGTCGTCCTGTGCTTTATAAATCTTTAGTTTTGATGAGGGTCACGAGGGGCTTGTCATCGGCGCTGTAGTCTTCGTAGGTGATTGGCGTGGCATCGTACATGGCAGGTCTGGATTTTTTCCCAAACCTGAAACACACCAGGAATACACAGCATTTCAGAGTGTTGAACAACAACCAGTTTGTCAGACTGCTGACAGCCTGTGAGAACTAACATAGTACTTTGTACTAAATGGGTTTCCCTGCTCCAAATAGTGGTACTAATCTCTGTGGACAGGCTGAATGAGTGTATAACTGTAGATTCGGATGTACAGTGTCCTCCAGAATTATTGGCACCCTTATTTAACATGAGTGAATAAGGCTGATGAAAATTCCCCTTACTACTTATCAAATGACACCTTTACTCAGCAAATAAAGAAAATACATAAATTCCATATGAGCCCATTACCAAGAAAAAAGTCACAGGTAAAATTTCAGAATAAAATTTCACAAAATAAATTTTATTCTGAAAAACGTGTGTCGCAATTATTGGCACTCCCTCATTTAGTATTTGGTGCAACCCCCTTTTGCCAACAGAACAGTGCTGAATCTTCTCTAGGATCATTTTATAAGACCTGAGAGCAGAAGGGAAGGGATTTTCAACCATCCCTCAATGCAAAATCTTCTCTTCTCTTGTGCACTCTCTTCTTGAGTTCAACCCACAGGTTTTCAATTGGATTTAGGTCAGGGGACTGGGATGGCCATGGCAAAAGGTTGATTTTGTGTTCATTGAACCATTTTTGAGTGGATTTTGATGTGTGTTTTGGATCGTTGTCCTGCTGGAAGATTCAACCACAACCAAGTTTTAGCTTCTTGGCAGAGGCAGCCAAATTTTGATTTAAAATCAACTGGTATCTCCTGCAATTCATAATGCCATATATGTGAACAATACTGCCAGGGCCTTTGGTACTAGGTGCTTTTCTCTGTAGTCATCTTTCTTTCTATGCCAAACCCAACTTGAGCGTGTAGAGTCAAAGATCTCAATTTTTGTTTCGCCTGAGCACAGCACCTTGTCCTAGTTAAAGTTCCAGTGGCATCTGGCAAACTCCAAGGGCTTTTGCTTGAGGCGAAAAGATAGGAAAGGATTCTTTCTGGCATACCTTCCAAACAGTTTGTTGGCATGGAGGTGACATCTGATGGAACCCTGTTTTCCTGTTTATGCCACCTGTGAAACTGAAGTGCTTTGTTGTACCCCAGAAAATAGCCTCTTGCCATAGATACTTTCCCTTGTTACAAAGTACAGAAGTAATGCCCTCTCCAGCTGCCTTATCACCTCCACAGGCATCCCCATCTGTCCCGGGGATGACGTCACAAGGGCTCATCTAGTTCTCAGGAAGGGGACAGCCATAAAGTAAAAACAACCCAACACTGTCTGTTCTGTGTTTTAGATTAGAGTTTCCGGCATCATCAATGTAACTATCTGTGTAGAAGTTATTCATCTCTGTCTACATCTTGACTTACTGATTTATGCTGACTGTACTGTCTGTCTGGTATACATACAATGCCTTTTTGACTGTCAGGCAGTCACTTCTTGATCCTATGCTTGAGGTGGCTCCCTGCACAGGTTGTACACTGAAATAAACTTCATGTCCTTGATTTCGCCTCCCTGGTCCTTCTCCAATTGTTGGCGCTGACAGAATGCATCACATCTTATGGTAGATCTGGTGACATGGTGACCCCAAAATGCTACCAAACTCTGTAATTCTGAAACTGTGGTCTTTGGAGATTTTTTTTTACTTATTTGACCATCCTCCTCACTGTGGCTGCTGACAAACTAGCCTTGTGTCCGCTTCCAGGTGGGTTCATGATAGGATTGAATTTATTAAACTTCTTAATGATTGCCCTAACTGTTGATATGGGCATTTTAAGTCGAGCAGCTATTTTCTTGTATCCATTCCCTGATTTGTGCAAGTCAACATACTTTTGCCTTCTCGCAATGCAATGCTCTTGAATCTTTCCCGTGGTGATGGATGACTAAGGGATTTGGGCCCTGTGTCACCTCATTTTTATACCCCAGTGAAACAGGAAATCATTGATGACTGCCTAAAATTCCCTAAACACTTAGGCCAACTTAAAATTAGTTAAATACGCATGGGATCATATTTCATGTACATTTCCTTAATTCCTATTTCCTGAGGTACCAGTAAATGTGATTTTGTTTTAAAAATTTCTCTTTCACTAATGGTTGCTTAATTTTAAGACTAAACTTACCTCAAATAAAGGTAAGATTTTTCTCTTTTTCCTATTTTCAATATAATATGAATAACTGATAGAGTCAATTTTTTATAAGCCTTTTCAACCATCTTTAGCAAGGGTGCCAATAATTCTGGAGGGCACTGTAGGTGTATTGACAGTGCACAGATGTGGGTACCTAGCATGACGTATGGATGCTATGGCATTGCTGAAGTCGCTGTCTATGCTGCGGCAGTTATAGAACTCTTGGTAGGCATGGCGAGATGAGCCCTGATACTCAATCCGACTGATGCGGCAGATTCCCACGATGAGGATGATGAGCATAAGGACAAAGGCCACACACAGAGCTCCAATGATGATGTAGAGGGAGTGACGCGGCATGTTAGTGAGAGTGTCCACTGGGTGAGCCATCTTCCACTGAAGGTCTGAGAGAGGAAATTAGAGCGTGTCAAATGAGGGGAGGAGAGAGAGGGGAAAGAGAAAGAAAAAATTAAACACTGTGTTCTTGGCTTCTTCAGGCAAGGAGCACAAACACAAAGCCACTGTCACCAAGTAAAGTAACAATAACAAAGCAAGCAAAGTAGTTCTAACACATGGAGGAAAAACAATAGCTTGCCATTGAGTTTACCTGTTTTCTCTCTGTCTCTATTTCACATTCACACACACTTCCTCTTTCTCTTTAAGTCACGTTTCACACATACAAACATCAAACAATGTCTTTAAATAGCAGCGTAGAGTAGAGTAGCAGCTGGTAAGGCAAAAAGGTCAAAGGTGAACTCACGGATTTCACAACTCCCTCCTACCCATCCAGGTGGGCAGTGACAAGTGTAGCCATTTGATTGGTCGATGCAGGTGCCACCATGATGACAGGGGTTGCTTTCACATTCATTTACATCAACCTCGCAGTTTTCACCTTGGGAAAGTTGTGAGTAAAAAAAAAAAAAAATCATTCTAGCTATGTGCAGGAGAAGAGACCGGAAAAGAGTCAGCCATAATGCTTTGTAATTTACACTCAACAAAAATATAAACGCAACTCTTGTTTTCACTCCCATTTTCATGAATGGAAGAAAAAGATGTGAGATTTCTTCTATGCAAACAAAGGGCTTATTTCTCTCAGATTTTGTTCTCAAATTTGTTAAAATTCGTGTTAGTGAGCACTTCACCTCTGCTAAGATAATCCATCCACCTGACAGGTGTGGCATATCAAGATGCTGATTAAACAGCATGATTATTGCACAGGTGTGCCTTGGACTGGTCACAATAAAAGGCCAGTCTAAAATGTGCAGTTTTATCACACAACACAATGCCACAGACGCCAGATGTTTTGAGGGAGCGTGCAATTGGCATGCTAACTGCAGGAACGTCGACCAGAGCTGTTGCCCATGAACCGATTGTTCACTACCCATGAACCGAATGTTGCCCATGAACCAAATGTTCATTTCACTACCAAAAGCCGTCTCCAACGTGGTTTCCGAGAATTTGGTAGTACATCCAACCGGCCTCACAAACGCAGACCACGTGTAATCATGCCAGCCCAGGACCACCACATCCAGCTTCTGCAGTCAGGTCAAGACCCTGGTGAGGCCGACGAGCACTCAGATGAGCTTCCCTGAGAAAGTTTCTGAGCATTTGTGCAGAGATTCTGCGGTTGTGCACACCAGCTATTGCATCGGCTGTCTGGGTGGCTGTTCTCAGACGATCTCTCAGGTGAAGAAGCTGGATGTGGCACTCCTGGGCTGGCGTGATTACATGTGGTCTGCGGTTGTGAGGCTGGTCCAAGGCACACCTGTGCAATAATCATGCTGTTTAATCAGCATCTTGATATGCCACACCTGTCAGGTGGATGGATTATCTTAGCAGAGGTGAAGTGCTCACTAACACGAATTTTAACAAATTAGTGAACAAAATTTGAGAGAAATAAGCCTTTTGTGTGCATAGAAGAAATCTTAGATCTGTAACTTCAACTCATGAAAAATGGGAGTGAGAACAAAAGTGTTGCGTTTATATTTTTGTTGAGTGTATTTACACACACACACACAGTATGTGTACTCACCCACATATCCCTGTGGGCACACACAGGATGCATTTCTCCCTCCACTCTCACAGCGTCCACCATTCTCACAGTGAACCTTCAGACATGGATCCTTATATATCTCACAGTGACGTCCTTGAACACACACATACACACCTCATTAACATAATGCCGGCACGGGTCGAGGCCGTCAAGGCGTCAAAATCTCTAATTTCAAACACACATTCAGAAACACATACAGACCTTCATATTGTGGTGCGCACACACACTCATAGGCATTGATGAGGTCCCTGCAGGTGGCGTAGTTCTGACACGGAGCAGAAAGACACTCATTATACTCCTCCTCACAATACAAACCGTGATAACCTGAGAGAGAGAGAGAGAGAGAGAAAGAGAAAGGAAGTGGGAGAGAGAGAGGGGGAGAGAGAGAAAGTATAAGAGACAGCTTTGTTCATTTCTTTCAATCCCTCATATGCAAAAACATCGCCCACAAGGGATAAGAAGACAGACAAATCTGAAGATCTACATACACAAAGAAATTCCAGGACAACTATTCACCTGTAAAAGAAAACCAAGGTGTATCCATTGTATGAACATGTTACATGTTTATGTCTCTTTTTAATTGGGTGCAGTGCATTACACAAGCCACTGGATGGCAGCAATACATTAAGACTGGTCCTCTGGATGGTTACACTTTTTCTCAGTGGGTTTTTCCATTTAGAAGACCAAGGGCATGCAATGGACAAATCTGTGTGTGTGTGTGTGTGTGTGTGTGTGTGTGTGTGTTTGTGTGTGTGTGTGTGTGTGTGTGTGTGTGTGTGTGTGTGTGTGTGTGTGTGTGTGTGTGTGTGTTTAAAATGTCAAGTGCTCTCAGAGGCATATGCCTGCAGTGGCTTTTCCCCAAGGCGGACAGAAAATAGGCGTGAAACCTGAAATATCACTTGCTTTTACACACACACACAGACACACCATTTTTGGATAAGGTTCGTCTGAATGCAGTGACCTTATTGTACAGTATCATCAGAGCGCACAGCTGCTGCATTCACAGCTCACAGACAGAAATGTGTCTGATCACACAAGGCAAGACGGATGGTCGCCATAGCAACCAGACAGAAGTGGAGAGAAGCATGAAAAATGATGAGAGAAGAGTGTTTATCTGTGTGTGTGTGTGTGTATGTGTTTATATCACTTGTGCATTACTGTATTTCCATGGTTTTCCTTTATAATGATACAGGAGAGAGGGAGATATTCACATTTACAACAGCAGAAGACACACCAAACCACATTACGCAGTGCTCTCACCTGGCACACAGAGACACCTGTAGCTGGTGCCCACACTGCGGCAGATGCCATGGGCACACGGGTTCAGGGCACAGAAGTCCACTAGCTGGGCACAGGTTGGCCCGGTGAAGCCAGAGGTGCATGAGCAGCCAAAGCCGAGGCCTGTACCCTGAGGGTAGCAGGTCCCATTATTCTGACATGGACTGGAGGCACAGGGATCCACTTTCTGTTCACACAAACTGCCCTGGTACCCTGAGAGAGAGAGAGAGAGAGAGAGAGGATTTACTACTTGCTCTTACCTCCTACATTCATTTATAAAATCCATTCAGAAACAGTCCCTCACAATGATACAGTATAACCACAGTCAGACCCTTCACTGTCTCTCTGGTGTATTGCAGTGTGTGTGTGTGTGTGTAAGTTTGTGAGTTACAGTCTCCTCTCTCAGAAACATGCAGGACCTAGCAGACCCCCGCAGTTTTCCCATTTGCCACGTTATAAATGTCAGTCACTGAGGGTGAATTACAGACTCTGCCCATGACTCCACCCATCCCAGTTATCCTCTGGGAGCTCCTTTGTGCATTAGCCAGATGAAACTCACACAAGCTGCCAGAGTCAACATGGCTATATTTCATGATTAACAAAGAGGATGTACAGATAACAGATAGCTCTTAGCATCTCTCCCTCTGTATTTTTTTTTTTTTTTTTTTGCTATCTTGCTCTGTTTCTGTCCTCCTGTGACTGCGAGTCATGATGGAGGAGTCCAGCTGAGTGTTCAGACAGAGCCCATCAGAATACTCCAGCCCTCAGGAACCTGATCAAGGCTTCATGCCGGGTGAGTACTTGTCACATAGTAAAGAATGTGGGTCTGTATTTTTACATGTACACATGTATGTATGTATGTATGTGTCTGTATGTGTATGTGATCAAGCTCCTACATGTTCCATGACTGACAGTCAAAAACTGTACTGGCTAATCTAACAGACACATTAATGGGTGCTGGAGTCACCACTAGAGGGTGTTCAAATATAGCAGTCTCTTCATAACTAAACACTTCTAAACACTAAATACTTCCTCATTATCTCTGTCCACACTCCTCCCCTCTCCAAAGAGCATGGGTCACTTCCTTTTCTCGTTTGTCCTCATCCTGTTTTTTTCTCCTTGAGCACTATTCCTCCTCTTTTTTTGTCACTCTCTCTCCTCCTCTCACTCTTTGTGCTTATTAAGAGGGCTCTGCTTGGCAATACTGATCAGCAAAGAGAAATATTACAGTGTAAAGTTAGCAGTCCTTACATTTTATAACACAGTGAAAAATTCTGTGTGCATGTGTGTGTACTCGTGCATGCGTACATCTTCAGAGATCAGGTCCTGCTGTGTTCTATGGGGCAGTACTAGGCTGTGTGATATACCTGCACTCTGCACCTTCTTAACTTAAATGTGGTTGGCTTCTTTAGTGGCTGGTTCAAGGAGCGGACAGAGGAGACCCAAGTGCTGGGGCTGTATGAAGAACAGCATAGCAGATCATGGGATGCTTGGTCATAACTGACTATTGATCTTGAGATGTCCACTAAGAACATCTTTGTGTCACTTTATTTGGTGCTGTAGTGCTATAATTGACTTTTCCACCTCAAACAATGAAGCGGTTTTGCTATCTGTTTTCCCTCTGAAGCTAAACTGTGTGACACCTTAATGTATTCTTTTTCTTTTTTTCTTTTTAACAGTTTGTAGCAAGACTTTTTGTGCTCCAGCCTGTTTAGTGCTGGCAACCAGTTTTCATAATCTGGAGTATGTGCATCTCCAGTTCTCCAGTAACCTCGGAGAAATTTGGGACTTTCTAATGAGGTTAATAAAATATTTAACGTAGAACCATTATCTACAATGTCACCACACTAATTGGAGAGCACAAAAGTAGCTTTCATCTCATATTCTTGCCACATTTCATTCCCACTGTGATAGACAACAGCAGCAGATTGGGAGTCCAACTAACCTAGATTAAAAATTCAACTTGGCAAGAATTATTAACAGCATACTTCATCCTGACTCAATCCTGAAGGGAATTCCACAAGAAACAAAGAGAGGTATAAATCTCGGGTTCAGATGTACTTGTATGAGCATCTATGCGTTAAAGTGCTGGTCTATGCTATACATAATGATACTAACTAGGGTTATGAAAGACGTAATTGGTCCAAAATTAGCACCTTTGTTCTCAATAATTCAGTACGTACGATGCCTAGGTTTGTTTGAGCTGATTTTGGTGTCTACGTTGTCATCATAATGAAACAGATATGTGTTTGGTGTTGTTGCGTCCTCAGGGATGCAGAGAGGGTTGCAAGGTCCCCAGGATTAATTGGAACAACTAGGAGAAGTTTAATATAGGCTACACAGTGACACAGTTTAAGATATGGGACTGCAGTTAATTCAGGCTAAAGGCAAACACATATGCGCACACAAAGAGAGAGAGAGAGAGAGAGAAAGAGAGTTGAAACATACTTTGGAGACAACATTTGATTACCCATGGCTATAAGTGGGTCCAGTCTGGACTACTTTAGGATGATAGTTAGGTTGGGTTCTACCTGGACACTAGTTAATCACATACAGTAACTACTGCAACAACACTTTAAAATAAAATAAAAATTGAAAATGCACTAAGTAACACAGTCTTCATCTAAAAGTGAAAAGAAAGATGCAACCGAAGGTAGACTTTGACCAGTAAACACCGATACCATAGAACTGTAAAATATTACATCCTTATAATCAAATCTGCCCCAGGTTTAAGTTGTTTTGTACTGACACTGAACTACTCTGTCACTAAATTGCGTTTTTGCTAAGGATGAAATTTCATGAATTGTTCTCAGAAAGGTTTTGGGGACACACAACGCAAACTCAGGCAGAGAATCCAGGAGGGAGAGAAGAAGCTTCAGGAACTGAGAGAGGCTTTAGTATCTCACAAGGTAAGTATCAGTTAGAGGAGAAGAGAACAGCTGGTTAGAAGAGCTGTTTCAGACATCTTCAGAGTTCAGTCAAGGCTGTTCCCCACTCAAGCTCTGAGAGGGACTGCGTTGGGAGTCTTTGTTTACCCTCTTTGCTCTGTCTGGACTCCACATAAGAGTGTGTATGTGAGCTGCCTCATAGGGACCCCTCTCTTTTCTTATTGTCTATGAACAGAAGTCTGCACAAGCAGCAGTGGAGGACAGTGAGAGGATCTTTACTGAGCTGATCTCCTCTATTGAGAGGAAACGCTCTGAGGTGACAGAGCTGATCAGAGCTCAGGAAAAGGCTGCAGTGAATCAGACTGAAAGATACCTAAAGCAACTGGAGCAGGAGATTGCTGATCTGAGGAAGAAAAACACAGATTTAGAGCAGTTTTCACACACAGAGGATCACATCCAGGATCACATCCATCCAGGTAATATTGTCTCTGTGACCATGTTTTAAAAAGAGCCATCTCTCAAAAAGTTTTCATGACTGCTCTAAACTGTCCTTGTGTGTTTGAGCTCCATCTCTGTTTTTTGCCCCCTCTGGTACAGGCTTTCCAGTCTGTCTTTGGTTCTACTGAATGTCAGGATTTGTCCAGGATCACCATTAATCCACGCTTCACTTATGAGAAAGTCATCGATCACATCGCTAAACTGAAAGAACACCTGGATAATCTCTACCACCAGGACATCATTACGATAAAAGGAGAAGGTTTGTGAAATATGTGTGGTCACCTGCGCAACAGTTGTCAGTTGTGGTCCAGAGTCTATGAGAACACAGTTGTCTATGTTCATTAGATATGACACAGAGTCCCTCTCTAACTCAGTCGTGATCACTGACAGAGGCTTCTCTGTTGTTGCAGGCAGAATCAGACAAACAGGGCTTATAAATTAGTATATTACATTGCATGACACAATATGGGAAAATGTGTAACTGGCTTCCAACACAATGGATGGAGAGAATGTGAATCTCATTTACTGAGGCAACAGCTGACAGAAGGCAGACTTAACAGAAGGTAACTGGGAATTGCAAATTAAGAGAAAATGGGAGCACACTTTTTTTTTTTTTTTTACCTTTTTTGTAAAACTGTGGATACTGTATTTCATGAGATTCTATAAGTTCTATGCTAATTAGGGGAAAACTTCTGTGTGTTTATCTCTGCAGTACGAGCTCTTAATGTCATTCAACCATTACCATTACCATTCAACCCATGAACAGAGAAGACTTCTTAACATGTGAGTTCCTATACAGACACATGTGCGTGCGTGCACACACACACGGATACCCAAATACACTGAAATGTATAGGAGAGGTGTGTCACCATCTATTAATATCCTTGCTAACAGAACTCAGAGTCAATCACAGAAAATAAGACAATCAGACAGAAATCAGACTGATGCACACTGATGTAATTCAACTCCAGTAATAAGATACAAAAGCAGTACAGTTATCCTTCATTTCATAAACATGTTTCCACTTAAAATCAGAAGCAAATCAGCGCAAATATGACACACCAGTCTCCACTTCACACATAGTGGTTCATCTCTATTGTCTCAGTGCTGATGTGTAAATAATCCAGACTGATACATCTAATGCCATGATCTCTCATACCTGTGGTATTTGCTATGAATGTGGCTATGATAATTATACATATGATCATATACATATGAATCAGATTCCTGTCTGAGTTTGTTTTGGGTATGTGTTTTTAGGGTCTGTTTAATACATTTATGCAATTATACAATGCCAATACAGTTTTAATGTCTGAGCCTAGAGCACTCACAGCTCATCCTGTTCTAAACCAACCAAACTCTACCACATCACACTCAGCTCATGTGAATTCATCATGTTACAGACAACAGTCATGAAATTAGCATTTTTTCATTTGAATGCTTTGTAAGTAATGTCTGACCACATCAGAATCCTGCCAACTCACACTTGATCCCAGCACAGCACACAGAAAACTACAGCTGTCTGAGGGGAACACTAAGGCTACAGCGACTAGGCAGTTTCAGTCATATCCTGATCACCCAGAGAGATTTGAAACATGGGCACAGGTGCTGTGCAGACAGAGTGTGTCTGATCAGTGTTACTGGGAAGTTGAATGGACTGGGTCTGGAGTTTCCATAGCAGTTTCATATAAAAACATTGAGAGAAATGGTACAGGTAAAGAGACGGTGTAATGACCAGTCCTGGACACTGGAATACTGTAATAACAAGTACTATTTCTGGCACAATAATAAATCTACTCAAATCCCTGCAGTCTGCAGCACCTCCAGAATAGGAGTCTATGTGGATTATAGTGCAGGAACTCTGTCCCTCTACAGTGTCTCTGACACAGTGACCCTCCTACACAGAGTCCAGACCACATTCACTAAACCCCTTTATCCTGGGTTTTGGTGTAATTATAACTCAACAGTGAAGATTTGTGACTTACAGTGAGATCACAATAACTGTGGTTCTGTAGATATGTTAAAACCACACCATACACATTAATTATGATGAATTGTTACAGTTCTGACTATGTACAAACTTGTTAAAAACCATATAGAGTAAAAAGGCAGAAACTGAGGGATGTTATTATGGGATGGCTGGATCAGCTGTTTCAGGCTGAATGTTTCAGGTACCGGCATACTGGTTCTTACTGTCAATTCATTTATATACATTTTCACACAAAATGTTTTTCCTGCTCTTGCACATGTAGAAAATAACTATATGATTCAAAATGATTGAAAGACTCTGGTACCCATATATTTAAGAAAAATGTATGTTTTTCCTTCCGCTTAATCACTCTACTCAGTCACAGTGTAAGAGAGTGGACATCACTCAAAACTCAGTTAAACAGCCTGTTTTAATCTCACAAACCACAGTCTATGAGAGCAGAAATGCACATTACATAAAATATGTTTATATTTTTCCTCTTCCTGCTAAATCACTTTGCTTTGTCATGACGTCAAAATATGCCAAATTAATGGAATAAAATGTCTTTTGACTTTGACAATATGTAGCATAATGATGCTAAATAATTTTACAAAAATGTGTGGGAGAGAGAAGGAGAGAAAGATGGAAACATGTGTGTGTGTGTGTACACATACCCTCTGGGCAGAAGCAGTGTGGTCCGTCCAGGGTGCTGGTACAGGAGGCTCCATTCCTGCAGGGCTCAGAGAGACAATGATCCACCAGAGTCTGGCACCGATCTCCCTCAAAACCTATCACACAACATTGTTCTTATTATACACACATACTTTATTACAAACACAGGTATGAGCACAGAAACGCACACATCTGAACAGTACAACACACAACAGTCTGTTTATGTGTTTAAAAGTTCACTGAACACAGAAAACAAAAACACATATAAACAAATCCACACTTCCTGCACAATACAATCACTACCACTCTAAGAAGGCAGTCTAGCCAATCACTATCCAATTCTCTGCCCTCAGCCAACCCACTGACATCAATCATTTCTAGTCTCTGTCACCTTCACATACCATATTAGAGAAACAGGCTGATAAGTAAGTAGCAGTGTGTGCATGTGTGTGTATGTGTGTGTGTGTGTGTGTGTGTGTGTGTGTGTGTGTGTGTGCGTGTGTGTGAGAGAGAGAGAGAAAGATAGACTGGTGCCACAAAATGAGCTCCCACATGTCCTGGAGGAAACAAGAAACAAAACTGCCTCGTTTCAGTTACTGTGAGATTACAATGGAAGTGTTACATCTCTCTCTGTCTGTCTGTCTATCCATATATCTTCCTCCTCTGCCCACTGATCTTAATGACTGAACATCCCACTGAAATCCGGTGAACTTTGGTCAAAACTGCAATTCTTCCACAGTTATCACTACAAACACTGTCTCCTTAACCCTTAACACATAAAAAGACATGCAAACACTCAAACACACACACACAAACACACAGAGAAACACACACACACACACACCTGGCAAGCAGGAACAGGTGTAGTTGCGACCGTCGTCTCCCTGTTTCAGATCACTGCAGGTGCCGTTGTTGTCGCAGGGTCTCAGGTGGCATGCATCATACTCCTCGCAGAAGATTCCAGAATAGCCCTCCTCACACTGGCAGTAAAATGTACTCTACAGTTCAGAACATGAGGGTTACAGTCAGGACCATGGCAAACACATACTCATCAAGTTTATTTGCAAGCTAGTATTCAGAAAAAGGCTTTAACATTTATTACATTGTGAAGTCCACAAAATTAGCAATTATTCAGAAACACTTTTTACATTCAGAGCTTGTAATAAACAGTCACTCCTCATACTTTCTCAATAGGTATGTGATTTTTTCTTCTCTCTGTAGCTTCTGCTTTTCCTGTCTCTTTATTTGTTCCTCAGATTAATAGCCTCTCTCTATTTTATTCTCTACTGTTAGACCATCTCTCTCTCTCTCCTTCTCTCAGTGATGCTCTTGAGGCAAAGCAAAATCACCTGCATATCTGTCAGAGCAGCACAGCACTGAAAATCCCAAGGGAGCAAGAGAGAGCAGAGAGAGAGAGGGAGAGAGAGGCCCCTTACCACTGATGGTTGAGTGATGCATTTTCCTTTCCCAGAGCACTGTGGGTCACTGAAGCGACTGCCCGGCTCCACACAGCTGCTGGCCTTCACTGTGAGATGAAGGCGCAATGTGACCTCCAGGCCAACAGGGGCACCAAAATGCAACACACCTAACAGAGGAAGAAATAAAGATACAACATTTTAAATAAACTAATGTGATAAAGCACTTGATAAAAACATTTTCTGTGTGCATGACTCTATGTCTAAATAAAATAGTGTTGGAATAATTAGAAGAGAAAAAATTAAAGCCTGCATCAGGATCACAGACTGTGTTGTAATCCACTGTTTCCCAACCCTGCTCCTGGAGTCTCACAGCATCACACAGTCCCGAGAGAGATCAAGCATGTTCAGCCTCTGTGAGAGGCATCATAAGACAATTGTAAATGACTAAATGGAACAATGGGAAAGACACACTGACTGATATACTAGAGTGTAACTGTATCTCTGAGGGGGTCTCAATGCACATCTGAGGTTCCTCTCTGTGGTAATTTAGTATTTAGATGACCTACTGTGCAAAAACAGCATTAAGGGGAAAAACATGTAAAGATATTAATGATACTGATTGTGAAGTGTTGATGCAGCTGTGATCATATTTATGTGTATAATTATCATTCAGCTGGTGTGTCTCTGTGGTCTAAAAATAGAAACAGGCCCAAATGAAGATGAACAGCTTCTAACAGAGCTGTGATCTGAGCCAATGAGGTGTGAACTGGACAGGGGAGGCAGTGCACAGAGCACCATCCACACACTGCGCCATAAACCAGAAGGATTCTGCTCAGCACTATAAATGGCCTGTAACACCATTTTGTTGGGGGTTTTTTTTCCTCCTCTTTTCTAAATTGCCCATCTCCACAGCATTTAAAATAACTTTAAAATGTATGGTTCTCAAGAAACATGTTTTTCTTAGTAAAACAGTTTTCATTTTGTTTGCATGCATATGAAAATCAAGAGTGCATTAAACCTAAATATTATGGCACCATTTGATTGGCATCTCTATAATTATGTTTTCACATCTTCTTTCATAGGGTAGAGTGTTACTGCATTTTTATTTTCCCCATCTCCCCAAACAGCTGCTTAAACAAACATCCAAAGATGCAAAGAATCTTTTTTTTCCTGATGAAAACTAAAAACACTTTGTGTCCTCATCTCCATTCCCACAGGATAGTTGGTGGGTTTGCTTTAGACATACAATTCTAAGCTTCAAAAAAAAAAAATCTTAATACTTTAAATAGTACAGCCAAAATGCATCAATATCCCAGGGCATTACATTGAATATAATTCCATGTCACTCACATTCATGTCAGCTCCTGACACCAGTGTAACTGGAGGCCTCCCCAATCACAGAGCAGCTATACTCTTCCATTGCTCTGCCACCCTTGTTCATCTGTTTGTGTTATGTGTTATGACAGAGCAGTGCACCGATACTCAGAGTGTTGAGGCCCAGGGCCACTCCTGGACAATAATAGGAGGTCCAGGCCCAGTAGTTGTAATTACACAGTAATGATAGTAAATTATCAAATAATTACACATTTTTTCCATTCATTTAGGATAGAACAGCCAGTTTTTGTTATTTACTTTACTGTGCTTTCTGTTGGCCATTGTTGCTAACTAACACATTGACTGAATGGCTGACAGCCAGGAGCAGGACCCTAACAGTCAGGTACTGCTGTCTCACTCATCAACAGAGTTGAAATATCGTTTGAGGACTGTGGCTCACCTGGAATTCAAGATGTGAATACAAAATAGAACACTGATTTGCAGGCCATTTGAAATCGGTTCACGGGCAGGAAATGGCAACAATGCAGTATTGTGATACTGTTTCAGTGAGATGTTTGTGACAACTTTGTAACAGAGTTGTGCTGAATACATAGAGGGTAGTTTCATGTGATGTTATGGGGGAGTTGATGAATTGAAACATAGCTGTTTTTTCTCTCATGTCTCTTACCATGAGGACACAGGTGTTGGTGTTTTTAACATCAGCCAACTGCATTAGCACTGCAGCACAACATAGGCACGGCGGACACAACTGAAACAAGCTCGTCCACAGACAACCTCAGTGCTTTGACCTTATTCTTAGTATGTTATCAGTGTTTCTGTAGTATATCCTGGCCGTCCTCACACACACATAGACACGGGGGGGGGGGTGGGGGGGGGGGGGGTAGTGAGTGTGGCTTACTGATGAAGTAGTTGTGACCGAGAGGGAGGGACTGGTCAGGGACGACAAGTCCGTCTGCAGCCTGCTGGAACCAGATGATGGTGCCGTCTGCCACGGAGCACTGCTGAAAGCCAGCATTACCTACACGCCATAATACTGGAGCCCCACTCACGTTCACCAGTAGCCTGAAGAGAGAGAGAGAGAGAGAGAGAGAGAGTCAGATAAAAAGGCAGAGATGGAAGGAGTAGGGAGCATTAGAAATGGGTGATCCAAATGGAGGCAGAGCACTATGGGAAAGATGAGATGATCAAACGGGGGAAGCAGAAGATCAAATAGGAGGGACGGTGGAGATAGTGGATTATCCACCTGTCACAGTAACATTAACTGATCCTAACCCTAGGACTGTACTCATTAACATCTGTCACAGTAACCTTAACTGATCCTAACCTGGGACTGTACTTATTGACATTCTCCGTCTAATATTTGTGTTTCATCCTGCCACTGTACTCCACCCTCTCTCTCTCCTTCTCTGTCTCTCTGCTTCCTTCCCCACCGCTCCCTCCCTCTGCCCCCCTCACTTTCTTTCTTCCTTTTTCATTCCTTCTCCCTCTCTCTCTAACTCATTAAAATCATAGGTCAGGTAAATTAATCATGTTGAACATGGAGCTGATCCATTACTCATCTCAGACTGCGTGTGTCAATTAGAAATGGAACTGCACACAAGCAGAGAGGAGGCATTAGAGACACATTTGAACTTCAATGTGCGCACGCACATGCACACACACATACACACACACACACACACACACACACACACACACACACACTATGTGATCCTCACAGCTTAAATATAGCTTTAATTACTGCACTAAACTTTAATATATTTTTTTCCGTCCACATATGATCATGATTGTGTTAACAAGGTAATGTTTATATGAAGGCAAATGCCAAATCAAACAGAATAATTACACACTATAGAGTGGCAGGAATAAATGAGTGTTAACGTTTATCTCATTTTTTGTACCAGGCACCTGAAATATAAGTGAGTACCGGAAGGGAACTGTGGTGTACATTTTTTATTTGTGTGGATTTATTCCGTCACAGTAATCTGCTCTACTGGTATTGTGGTTGAGAAGAGGGATGACTCATGTAAGGATGCAGAGACTGGAGTGAGACACAGCTGAGCTGGAAAAGGTGCAGAGATAAGAGGCTGAAGCGAGAAGACTGAGAGTCTTACTTGACAGCAGTTTCCTCAGCAACCTCCATAGAAACAGTCATCATTCTGAACGTCTCACTGCCAGCAGAAGTCACGCAGTCTGATCCCTCAGTGACCTAACATACACACCAAGGAATGGTTCATACAGTTACACACAGTCAACTATCTACAGCTCATACACACTCATGCACACAAAAAACACACAAACACACACACACAGAGGCCCACACAACTTTACCTGTTCTTCCTCCCACTCAACCTCCGCAACTCTCTGCCCAGGTTTGGGTTGCCATGGCTGCAGTGTGGGTGGGGCTTCTGTGGTAGTGGGGATGGTGGTTGGCTGAGAGGGTTGAGTGGCAGTTGCAGGAGTAGCTGGAGTGGCATGTTCAGGGGCAGGGCTCTCTGCTAGATCCCAGCTGGGCTCAGCGAGGTCAAAAATGGCTTGGTCACACCTCTCACCTCCAAATCCCTCACTGCACTCACAGATGAAGCCCTCACCCTCATCACTATGACTACAGTTGCCATGGAGACAGGGGCTGCTAGAACAGGGATCTGCAAAGAACTGAAAACAAAAGAACAAAATATAAAAGTGGAGTAAATAAGGCTCTTCTATTGCACCAATCAGAGTGCAGACAAGAATACTACTTTGGAAAAAAAAAAAAAAAAAGTAAAGACTGCTGTCAGTCTGTCCTCCCACAGTCTCCACACCAATTAGGGGACAGTAATGGCAGTTTTTTTTCTTTTTTTTTGCATTGGGAACAGTAAAGGACTCTTGTGGGTAGACTCAAGCAGAGAGAGGGACCGAAGCTGGTGAAGTGGTGTTCAGGTGAGCGTTGAGGTAAAGTCCCCTGTGGTAAGAGCTGTTCTGGCCTCTGCCATTACTCATCCTCTGTTCTTTATTACCTCTCAGATTCTCTCAACCTGCTTACACTGCACAGACCTAAACAGTGGACCAATGCTAAATTTAAGTTTTCAGCCCTCACTTCATCTTCCCCAATCTTCTTCTCATGCTTTTAGCATTTATCTTCTCTTTTTCTTCGCATAAAAAGGGAAATAAACAACTTTCTTTTAGGGTATCTTGTTGTGAGTATGTTTAAAATGAACTGTCTTTTGTAATTATTAGGCTTCCCACCAAATTGCAGACATATTCTACAAGATCCACAATATAACAAACATGCAAATGAAAATGAACAAAAAAAAGAAAAGAAAAAACCCTCAGATGGTACAAGCACAACACTGAGGTAAACACATATTGAAAAAAGAAGGCTTGAGAAGAAGTACACGTGTAAACCATTCATGTTGTGGTAATCTACTCTACACAAACACAGTTTCTACTGACCTTCACAATAACACACACACTGAATGACTGACTTAGAGTGATAAGAGACGAGAGAGACAGAATATTTGTGCATGTATGAGAAAAAGGCAGAAAGAGAGCAAGAGAGAGAGAGAGAGAGAGAGAGAGAGTACTGGCAGATATTTGTTTATATGTCGAGAAAAGATTTTGAAGATTTTTCAGAGCGAAATGAAGGACAGCAAGGTGAGCACCTGCACCATCTCTCATTTAACAGCATTGTGTTAAACACCATCAATGAACTCACTACCCATCCATCCATGCACACACGCATATATTTTTTCTGCTCAGTATCTCATAAATCCTCACATGCTTTGCCTAAAACACACAGAAATCACTGTTAATAAGTGATGGGTTTTTTTTTTAATTTTTTGGTTTATTTTCGTTATCCCTGGACTCTATACAACTCCACTGTCTGTATTTTTGAACATGCAAATGTAACCCGCTACAGTAATTACACATCCTGGCCCAGTGGAAGAAATGGAGCAGACACCAGTGCTCTGTAATGAAAGGGTTGTTTTGTTTAACTGGCTAAATAATGTTATTGAGAAATTTGGTTATCAAATAAATTAAATAAGTAAATGAAATGGATAAATAATGAAACTTATAAGAGTACTATTCCACGAAGACAAATAACAAAACACATGAAGTATCATATCACAATCAAATGTTCAGCACAATTTAAATATCAGTAGACAGCTGACATGTTGGGTGCACCATTAAGATGCATGAGTGTGTGTGTGTGTGTATGTGTGTGTGTGTGTGTGTGTGTGTGTGTGTCTATGCCTGTGTGTATGTGTGTGTGTGTCCTGTGTGTGGACCACAGAGGCATAACACACAACACAGTTCAAAGTTCAGCTGGTGGCTCCAAGGGATGCTTAAATGAAGCATTTCTTCTTGACATGCAATTTCCTTCCTAGTCTGTGTGGTTCACCATCTCCTCAGAAAATCCAATCACACCAAAACAAACAAACAAACAAACAAACAAGAACCTAACTTCTGTTATAAAACAAGGCTTACAATAATCAATTCTCAGCAAATGCACTTTTACCACTTTAAGAGCAGCAAAGTTATGAAACTTTAGCAAAAAATATACACTACATCAGAGTTGATTCCAGTGAATATTAATTTCATCTTGTCATACATTGATCCTCTTTCTTTTAAATTTATATGTGTAATCATGGTTCAGATCATCAACATACAATAACTACAGATATGAATAGCTACAGTTGTAATATTACAAATGACCTAGGAGGCTTGTGACTTACATAGTCAGCACCAACATTCAGGAAATTATAATGCCACAAGCAAGATCAATTACCTCATCTTCTATCAAAAGTAAAGTTTACTCACACACAACAATATAAATATAAAGTGATAATCAGCATATGATTAGCGATCACTCAACATTGACAACACTTAAGTTTACATACAGCTTAGTATTAAGTGGAATCAAAAAGCTAATAATGTAACAGAACATAGCCTAACTGAACTGGCTTAATGAAAGTTAATTAACTCACCTCAAAATAAAGTCAAAGTAACTCACCAAGAGCATATCAGCATCAGCATCTCAGCTGAATTGTTTCAGACTTGTTCCAGCATACTTATCTAATGGGTTGCCCAAACAAATAGCCAGTTTGCCATCTACAATTATTGATAAGCAGAATAATAATACGCAGATATAAAAACTCATTCAAATGACAAAACTGGAAGTGATATCAACACATACCCTCACACACACATCAAATTATACACCGCCCACTTTTTACTCACTGGTCACTTTATGGGGTAGGCCTATACCTACCTTACCGGTAAAACGTACAAAGCTGTGGCCAGCTTTGAAGAAGAGGCATGTCTTTTTCCCCCAAAAAAGTAGATCTTTTATTATGAAATGTTTTTCTGAATTGGCTTTTATTTTGACTTTTTGGATTTTTTGTTTTCTCAGTGTGACTGTTGGTTTGAGAGTGTTCCTCTACCCAAACATATCTAGACAACAGTAATCCTATGGTCAGAAATTGACTGTTGATGAAGGGCTAGAGGATGGCTAATATAAACTGTGCATGGCAACAGATGGGCCATAGCCCCTAACCGTAGCCTCTAACTGCAAGGAAGGTGCTTCTAAAGTGGCCAGTGAATGTATTTATATTACACTAAGAAAAAGAAATTGTAATAACTGCAATAATATTGTACTTGCAGATTTTGTACTTTGCAAGTGTATGAATGAGTATATGTAAGTGTGTGTGTGTGTGTGTGTGTGTGTGTGTGTGTGTGTGTGTGTGTGTGCGTGTGTGTGTGGTTAGCAATCCTTCTATGACAGTACAACAAATGAAGTGCGTCTAAATAGAGCATAAATGACTCCCCTCTTCAACCATTCACAGTTCATTAACTCTCTCTCTCTCTCTCTCTCTCTCTCTCTCTCTCTCTCTCTCTCTCTCTCTAAGTGTGCAGCACCAACCTACTCCCAACCATTCCCACAACAGTAGGGAGTATGGTGGAAATAAAAACACACATACCCTGGGTGAAACTTCACGCACTACACACAGTGCAATTAGATATTTTTTACATAATTCTGAGTTCAGACTGAAGTCCTCGCATGCGTACAGGCATTGCATCACTATGTATAATAATCAGTTGTAATGTACCAGGTATTGCAAAGGGACATGGGCTCCTGTCTGTTCAACTCTCAATGCAGTAGACAGCAGAGACAGATGTACGGACTAAATCAGAGCCAATCAAAAGTACCAGCAAAGCAGATGATTTAAAAAATGAAATACTCTGTAAAATCAACAGGTGCTGAGCTAATTCAGCATATATGTGTAGTATGATCAAAATCTCTCAAACGCGGCTGCTCTCGATGTTTGACAAATGGCATTTTACAGTTGAGATAATCCATTTACTCATTTGGAGCAATTTTCCGGGAGTGAACAGGGATCGATCCGAATTGGTAGGGGGGTCTGGAATGCCATTAAATGTATCACAGCCATCAATGTGAGACTGGAGTGAGCAGACTGGGAATCTGGCCTGAGTCCAGCTCTACTCTTCTAGAACCCCCTTTTTTCTCCCTCCTCCATTTCTTTCTGTATCTCCTAGTCTACAGTATCAGTCGCAATGTAGGACCATAAGACTGAAGTAATTTTAATACTGATATAATCATTCTCTCTTATAAATATTGTTACAATAACTATGTTAACAAACATTAAGGCTTCTCCAGGGATTCATTTCTGTCTTTTTGCATTTTCGATGTTTATACAGTGTTTGTTGTCAACAAAGAGGGAAAAATCAGACCTTGCAACAACACCATTACATGCACGCTGGGCAGACGTTCAAGGCTAACATTCAGTAGAAAATCAATGTGGCATTCATCTTTCTGTTTGTCGTCTGGACCCAACCATCCTCGTCAGAACAAAGAAGGATGGTGACGGTGCCTGTGTATGTATTGACTCATCACTGGGGCAGATGTTGTGGGGTCGTGCGTTGGCCCAAATCCAGTGGCCTCAGCAGCTTGGTGATGGTGTATAATTGTGCCAGGCCCAGTGAGGCAGTTTATTCCACAGTAAAGGTTTATGGGAAATGATTCCTCTGGGTAAATGGGTGGGAGAGAGTGACTTATTCATCCACCTACACACACTCACCCACACACACACACACACACTCAAGACAACCGGCTTGACCACAGTAAAGGGCTCCAGCTTAAGCAGGAAGATGGGAATTGGACACTGTTCCAAATGGCAGCACTTTGACATGCACTAACATGAAGTGTGGTACAGGTCAGATCCAATGTACGCAGGTCTGGAATGGAGGAGTAGCCGGATAAAGTAAGACGTCTAATGCTTTCCCATGCCTTTGTGGTTAAGCCTGTTGGACTTTCTCCAGGAGCTTGTTCTCATGCAAATTTTATTTCATTAGATATGAAACGTTGCAGGGAGATATGGATTGACTTTATTTCATTAGACAAACGTCAAAGGGAGATTCAGGCTGGAAGGACATTACTGTCACTGTGGGGCTCTGAAACCATCTCAGAATGATTGGAAAAGCTGTGTTTCCATGGCTACCATAGCTAGCTAACTTTAAAGCAATTACTCAGCACTGAGGGAACCTTCCATGTGGGTGTGTTTGTGTGTGTGGATGAATTTGTATGATGTGTGTGTGTGTGTGTGTGTGTGTGTGTGTGTGTGTGTGTGTGTGTGTGTGTGTGTGTGTGTGTGTGTGTGTGACTGTACAGGTGGGTGTGATGGATGAAAAAGCGAATGATTGTTGACACAAAATTTATTTGTGCTTTTTTGCTCACATGTAAGTAGATTGGTTCCTTTGTGTGAGTATAAATTCTGAAATAGGTGTGTACTTCCTTGCTACACACCTACATGTGTACTAACACACACACACACACTGCATTAATTGGGATCACAAATATTTTAGAGAGAGACCCCTTTCAGATCTTTTTGCCAGTGGCCCTTATGATGGACTGCACTAGATTCTTTCATCTTTTAAGTTCATCTTAAGAAGAGTGATCCTGAAGGAATGCTTATATAGGCTTATGTCAGTATCACCAGAAGCTACACTGACCATATAAGGAATGAGTGGGAGGAGTTAGATCACATTACCCTCTATTTACATAACTCTCCCAAGAGAAACATCAAATGAAAGTTTTGTCAGGGGAACTAAAGCATTCATTGGAGCTGATAAGATGTTATTACGCGAGTCTGCAGAGGGAGTGATGATATAACGACCCTCATCCTTTCTCCTCTACCCTTCCTTCTCGTGCATGCTCTCTTTTTAATCATTCAGTCAACAGAGGAACTCTTTGATCATATAAAAAATACATCTCTTCTTTTGCCTGGGATAACATCTTCATGATTCATTCCTTTTCTCATAGATTATGCAATAACATAATTGTAAACACATATATTTCATTAGTCTTTATTAAATTTTGAACTTATAAACATGCTGCAAAGTGTGGTTTGAAGCTTTGGGACCTGTTGCCACCATACGTGGCCATTCTCTACATGACAAGCCTGCTTGAATGTTATTGTGTCTTAGAGAGAGACAGAGAATGAGAGGAAAGCTGTCTAACTGATGTCTTTATGCAGCAAGGCAATTAAAAGCTTTCACCATCGGAAGGTGTAAAGCAGAACATCCTTTTTGGCTCTGCATCAGTATGGAGGAGCAATACCTTTTGTGTAAGAGGGGTTATTCCAATCACGAACAGAGCAAATTCTACAGCAAATTAATGAGAATGCGGTAGGACAGAGACAGAAAGAGAGAGAGAGAGAAAGAGAGAGAGAGAGAGAGAGAGAGAGAGAGAGAGAGAGAAAGCCTCCTGAGGATGGCATAGGTAGAGAAATGAATCTTTCCTTTTATAATGAGGTTGTATAAGCAGTTTGCATAATAACCCTGGCTTCATTTAAATCTCCCAATCACACATAGCACTGAAGAAATATAGTGTCTCAGTGAGACAGCTTTAATCATATACCACGGGAACTGGGTCAAAGGGCATTCTAGTCAAGTAAAATCTGCAAAATTTAGGTTTTCGTTTTTTTAAGCATCTGCAAAACCCCTTCCAATTAGTATCAGTTCAGTTTGTGTATCTGTTTAATCATGAGATCTATAAATTCTTTTCCTGATGGCAGGGCTCAATATGTGTTTGACACAGTCCGAGTTGTCTGTTCATAAACAGGATATGGATCCAAACAGAACCCTGGGCCACTGTCACATAAGCTTGTTATGTAATTAATTTTAAACTGCCACAATCATAACTAAACGATGAGACCTACAAACACAGAGTCAGAGTCAGAGTCACAGACAGTGAGTCACAATTAAGAATACTGCCTACTGGAATGATAAACGCTTTGTAGAGGAGAAAACAAGAGCTGGAGTGTGAGTGGAGCACAGGTACAGCTTTCCACCAACCCACATACACACCTATGGTTGAAATAGCAGCTTTGGCACCAGTGAGAGAGATGTGAAAGTGAAAGAAGGTGTAGAGTTCTTTTTTCAAAAGAGCGAGGGAAGACAAGAGGAAAGACAAGAGGAATAATTGAGAGGTGAGGGAGTTGAGGGGAGGGGAAATTCTGGCAAAGGACAGACAGGTGGAAAGACAGAGAAAGAAGAAAGAGAAAAGAAAATCAAACACGTCTGGGAAAAAAATCTACAGATGAAAACGACAGTCTCTGTTACCTTTTGAGTAGAGATAAAAGAAAGGGCTGAGGGACAGAGAGAGAGAGAGAGAGAGAGAGTGAGAGAGAGAGAGGAGAGAAGAAAACAAAGCAAATCTTTACATTTGTAATGGAGGCAGGGAAAGGAACAGAAAAGAGTGCAAAAAGACACCCACACACACACAGACACACACACCCCCACACACACACATACAAATACATTCCATCACATCCCTAATACTCACAAAAGAGTCCAGTCTACTACATATTCAAGCCAATTTTCGATTCCTACCCTAATGTCTCCTAATAGCTAAATGGCTTGGTGAGCCATGCTTCGGATAGCAGAATGAGTGTACTACTGAACATGTTTTTGGCTATGCTGTGCATGTACTCTTATCTGTCTTGTCTTATATGCACTTATGGTATCCCTGCTGGCTGTCTATAAGAAAAGCAACAATTACACTGATGAATGTTAAGGTATGAAAGTTCAATCCTGATCCACCAATGTTAAAGAAAGCTTACTGATGTACTGGTATCGCTCCCTGTGCTGCACTACCCAACACATTACACCTCTCTCACTCCAGCAGCTCAGCCTTTTGTGTCCTCCCCAAATCCTAAGCTGTGCAGAGGTGCTGAACAGGCAGTGAGAGGCAGAGAAAGAGGGATAAAGAGATGGATGACAATAGGGATGACTCAGTCAAACTAGAACATTTCGCACATTGTTGTTTACATTAGATGTTTGTGACAGGGGTACAGTAATACATTTAACATTCTCTAGAACCACAGCACGACATACAAAGGCCTAGGCACGCGCGCACACACACACACACACACACACACACACACACACACACACGTGTGCACGGTCTCCAACAAATACAGACACACTACACCTGTTTTCTTTAGCCTCTGGTCTCAGCTTTCTTTTCTATCACTGCCTCCTTCCCTCCACACACACACACACACACACACACACACACACACAAACACACACATACACCGTGAGTTTCTTCTGTGTGCAGGTGGAGTCTTCTGCTTCTTCTCTCCTTTTTAATTTAAACTGTGTGATGCAGGAAATGTTGAATGGAAATAGCAGCCATATGAGAGAGAAAGAGGGAGAGAGAGAAACTTTAATAGACTAATTTAGAATGCGTTCCACACACACGACTCTGTTCCTCTGGCAGGTCAGCCTTGTTTGGTTTGCATATTAGCGTCAACACACAGAACCACAGGGCCAGATTAATGATTCGTCTCCTGGCCAATTAAAACACATCACACTCTAAGCCAATCAAAACAGTCTGAGGACTGCTGTGGAAACAGAAACATCAACATTAGCACACAGGATGCCTCTGTGTGTGTGTGTGTGTGTGTGTGTGTGTGTGTGTGTGTGTGAAGGGAAGGGAAGGGAAGGGAAGGAGGCAGTGATAGAAAAGAGACCTGACAACAGAGGGGAAAGAAAACAGATGTAGTAAGACACATTCATAACGTGTTACTTGGCTACACTGTCAAGTGAAAGAACTTTAAAATGTCTGCAACGAGACTTCACAAAAGAAACTAACCAAAGAAAAGTTTAAAACCTCCTGCTAGCATTTCCCCTCATATAAGGGGAGTTGATAAATGACTTACCTTAGTTCTGCCGAAAGTTTAGCAGTCAGCCTCTGGATGGAATTGCACCACAAATGCTACTGAGGAACATTGAGGCTGAAAAGGGCAGGAAACAACCTCAAATTCTGACTACATTTTCTGTCTAACATGACCACCAAACCTAAGCTGTACTTGGCCAGGCCACTGATGCGCATTAAAATTTGATGTGACAAACGGAAAGTTTTAAGCGACCGTGAACCTTCCTAAGAGAAACATGAAGTGAAGGTCATGAGCTCTGAATCCACTGGCTCAAAGCTTTCTGGGTACAGGGAGCTAAAAGAAAGGCACTAATTTGTCTTTTAAGATGAGCTCCCCTTGCGCTAGCTAATTCCCAGTGTCAGAACCCATAGTTTAGACATCTGATCTATCAACTGTAGACTGAAGCAAATCTGACTGTTATAAAATCACTTATTTCCCAGAACTGAGGGGGATGAGGCAGTGTGTGTGTGTATGTATGTATGCGTGTGCATGTGTGTGTGTGTGTGTGTGTGTGTGTGTGTGTGTGTGCGTGCTGAGAGAGCCTGTTGTTACATGATGTGATTTATTGGCTCTGTCAGGTAGACAGCAGAGCAGAGCCAAGCCGCTCATTACCACAGTCCATCACTCCTACAGTCAGAGAAGCCTGCCTGAAAAGCCACCATGAAGGCTCTGAAAGCCACAGCCTCTCATCTCCCTACTCCGTAGGGAGGAGGGGGACAGCGACTGACTCTCATCTGTGGCAGGACAGCTTGGCCAGCGAAGTGTGTGTGTTGAAGAGAGAAAAATCATCTCCTACTGGTGTCACATCGCTTCAGTGAGCAGATAGTGCACCGCTAATGACCTTCTATATTTCAGTGTGACATGTTGATTTTAATAGGTTAATAAGCATGGTGTATTAGTCCAGGTACACACACACACAGAGTTTACATTAAATAAAAGTAAGTGAATGCTATAACCCTCAGATACTGTCCATTAGTGGTGAGTATCCTTTTCATTTGAGACTTCTGTAAATGTTAGCTCAGGCGTTATTTTGGTTCTCACTTTAAAAAAGAAAAAACTCTGACATGAGATCAGTTTTAGAGATCAGAGTGTGACTGTGATTAGTCCTGACATCTATCATCTTTAATGCATGTCCAAACACAAATCACCCACAAGGGCCCATCTTCTTTGTTTGAATGAGTGCGTGTGTGCGTATTTGTGTCTCTGTGTGTGTGTGTGTGTGTCTGTGTGTGTGTGTGTGTGTGTGTGTGTTTTACAGGGTGTCCAAGGTTAAGCGCAGCATTGAGGAGTGTGATCAGAGAGGACAGAGATGAGTGTAGTTTTATGAAGGCCAGTGAGCAGAGTCATCAGGCTCCAATCTGAACTGCTCCAACACATCAAAGATCTGGCCCTTACATCAAACACACGCACACACACAGACTCACATGTACACACATGAGGGAGAGAGAAAAAGGGAGTGAGAAAGAGAGAGGCCTCTGAATGTTCAGGGACAGCAGAGTTGATTGATTTTGTGCAGTTTGATGACACATGAGGTGCCCACAACATGTGACCCACTTACAGTACCAGGTGAGGTCTGCAGAGAAAGAAAGAGAGAGAGAGAGAGAGAGAGTAAGAAAGAAAGAAAGAAAGAAAGAAGCGAGAGATGGGAAGATGGGATGGCAGGATTAAAGCTCCCAAAATGCTCTGACACAGAACAGCTTGATGTCATGGCAACGCGCACCCCAGAACATTCTGTTCCCAATTTTAACCCAGTGTTCATATAGGCGCATGCACCAGTGCGTGCACACACACATACACACACACACACGTTCAAACGCTCACGCACTCACAAAAATGGGGAAATAATAAAACCCTGTGGCAGGTGTAATACCCAGAGGAACACTAATGGACTTAAAACCCTTGTATTAGACAGAGTAAAATGTTAAAGAGTAAACCCTTGTATTAGACAGAGTAAAATGTTAAAGAGTAAACCCTTGTATTAGGCAGAGTACAATGTTAAAGAGCAAACCCTTATATTAGACAGAGTACAGTCTTAAAGAGTAAACCCTTGTATTAGACAGAGTAAAATGTTAAAGAGTAAACCCTTGTATTAGACAGAGTAAAATGTTAAAGAGTAAACCCTTGTATTAGACAGCGTAAAATGTTAAAGAGTAAACCCTTGTATTAGACAGAGTACAGTGTTAAAGAGTAAACCCTTGTATTAGACAGAGTACAGTGTTAAAGAGTAAACCCTTGTATTAGACAGAGTACAGTGTTAAAGAGTAAACCCTTGTATTAGACAGAGTACAGTGTTAAAGAGTAAACCCTTGTATTAGACAGAGTAAAGTGTTAAAGAGTAAACCCTTGTATTAGACAGAGTACAGTGTTAAAGAGTAAACCCTTGTATTAGACAGAGTACAGTGTTAAAGAGTAAACCCTTGTATTAGACAGAGTACAGTGTTAAAGAGTAAGCAGGTTAATGCTGACACATTACGCAAATGAGTTTATTTTGAGTAACACACACAGTTAATACTCATAATATGTGGTCCTAGTGGGTGCTGGGGTGGGGGGCAGAGTGTGAATTGACTAGAGATTTGGTCACCCACAGTAACTGGGCGTCTACACATGCTCATTTCTGTACAGTGTCCTTTATGCATAACGTGTCCAGATATATATTTTTGGTTGTCCATAAAACACTTAACCAGTTTTGAAAGGAAATGTCAGACAGAACCTGCATTGATGAACAGGGGATTGTCATGTGTCTGTGGATCATGACTGATTATGCTGGGGGGTTTTTTCTTCTTTTTCTTTTTAATTATTTTTAAATATTTTCAATTTTGAAATTTATGTTCTAATGACTCCAATGAGGAAAAGTGCAGAAAAGTGCATAACGGGTCTCTCTCTCTCTCTCTCTCTCTCTCTCTCTCTCTCTCTCTCTCTCGCATGTAGATCTATGAATTATACACAGTATATAAATAGCATGTAATGGTGAAAAGAAAAGGAAATCAAACTGTACTTCCAAGGGAAGGGAGCCACTCTTACAACACATACACATTATTAAGATAGATATTTTCTATAGGTGATTTACGCCTACTCTCTACATTAGTGCATATATTTGTGTGCTATGTGTGTGTGTTGGAAGAGAGGATGATGTGAGAAAGAGAAAGAGAAGCAGGTGGAGAAAAAGACCAGTGTAACTTTTAAGGCTGAAAGACACATCCTCACTTCTTGTGTGTCTTCTGAGATACCCTGTAACACCTCACTGAGTGTGTCTTCTGAGATACCCTGTAACACCTCACTGAGTGTATCTTCTGAGATACCCTGTAACACCTCACTGAGTGTATCTTCTGAGATACCCTGTAACACCTCACTGAGTGTATCTTCTGAGATACCCTGTAACACCTCACTGAGTGTGTCTTCTGAGATACCCTGTAACACCTCACTGAGTGTGTCTTCTGAGATACCCTGTAACACCTCACTGAGTGTGTCTTCTGAGATACCCTGTAACACCTCACTGAGTGTGTCTTCTGAGATACCCTGTAACACCTCACTGAGTGTGTGAGGAAGTAGAGAGAGAGAGAACACAATGTGCTGAATTACAGCAGTTCACACACACTCACACTGTAGAGTGGTAAAAACAGGTTTGTTCCTTTTGTTTCCTATGTTCCATTAAACTTTCCCACTTTTATCCTCTTCATTGGGAGTCGGGTGCAATTGTCTGACGTGTGTTATAATGAAAATAAAAATGCATTATTGTTGTTCCTCTTGTTGAATTTATTTGCAAAATAGAATGAAGATAAAACTGCAAAAATAAATTCCATCCAAAAGTTTCACAGGTTCCACTTGGTTGTGCAAACATGGTCAAAGACCGTTTCCGCTCGCACCTGTCTATTCCGCCTGGCCCGCGTCACCGCACCATCTTAAATCAATTTTATTCCCGCTTCTCCGATAGACAGACCCACTCATGAAATAATGAATACACACTAAACAATAAACAATAAATGCAAGATAAATTCCATTATCATTTCAACTTAAATGTAGAACAGAATAAATAAATTTCTTAATTTTGGTAGGGGTTCTTATTATAAATCAAGATAAAGTAATGGCTCCTACACACACGGATTATGGTTTTTTACACCAGTCAGAAGGTGTGTGTGTGTGTGTGTGTGGATGTGTGTGTGAGTGTGAGTGTGTATGTGCCTGTGCCTGTGCACATGTGCAGACGATTAGAATCAGGTCAGAGGTTCAGCACTAAACACATTTGTCCTTTTGCCCTTCACTTCTCTCCCTGGAGAGATTGTATCTTAGCAACCAGACAGACACGATCTTCATTTATATCTAATGTGTAAACATACACACAGACACATACTCACCCACATTCATACACACACACATACACAATCAAATGTATGTGTATAATGGGGACAGAACTTTTTAGACCTAATTTATTAACAATATCATAACCAAACACACACATACACATACACATACACACACACACACTCACACTCACACAGACAAACTCAATCTCCTCTGACGTTGAACACATGTGAACCATCCTCCAGTTTTCTCTCCATCTCACAAAAACTAATGATTCTCCGAACATCCTACCAGTTTCTCCATGGGCTTCACACCCACAGCATGGCAGTGCTAGCACACAAAATGACTGCACTCAGAGCTTTTGTCTGCAGGGCAGAAGAACAGACAGCACCACTGCTGAATAAGAGAGAAGACTGCAGTGCCTCATCTCTAGTGTCTACGCTGATGCAGCCCCCTTAGCCCCGGGGCCCTAAAATGATAAAAATAAAATTTAGGACAGATGTAAAAACAGCCCTGAGAAAAGAGAACAGGCCAGGCACACATCCATCAGTCTGGATAGCTTTTTAAAGTGATCCTTTAAAGGCGTAAATACTTATTAGTCAAGTAACAGCTCTGGAAACAAAGAGCCACATTCTCCAGAATGGTACACAAGTCAGTAGAGAGTAATTAGTGTAATATATGCTCATTATCGTACTTGAGTTTTTGATGGTGTAGGCGAGTGAATAAAGTCCCACAATAGAAATGAGTTCTTCACCATTCTTTAACTCACATGTAAGAAATAAACACAAAAAAACAGGAACAAAACTGACCACAGAGCACAGGCTGAAACTGAACTGAATAAGGAGGTACAATTAATCTAAATGAATTTCAGCAGTATAAGATGTTTCACAGTATGAACTGTGTTATTGTGCTATTGTTACAGAGTAGCAATTAGAATATTTCCACATGGATTACAACATTTTAGCTCCTGCATTAACAGCAAGTCATTGTTTCGATGGGGGTATCAGCATTGGATTCACTGACATTTTTCCATTGTCTTTTTTATAGTTTTCAGATCTTCCTCATCAGTCCCTCCATTCCTAAACCTTTCTCCTATTCCTCCATGACCACATCTCATCAGGACTATCTGTTTCTCCTCTTTCCTCTCAGACTGTGTGTGTGTGAATCTCACAGAATTTGGCCCCCAAAATAGCTGCTCACAGCTCAGAGCTGAGAGAGACCGTTCACAGTCTGATCACAGAAATACCACCACCATGATCAAACTATTGGATGAAGGCAACGGATATATTCCAGGCTTTAGCTGGTGGAGATTGTCTTTGATAGAGGAATAAATGGAACACAGACAGGGCTATTTTAATACCAGAGCTCTGTATTAACACACTGTTTCACAGACATGAAAGGGCAGCTGCACACTGACATGGAAATGAGTCTCCCGAATGGCCTGCAGCTTCTACCTTTCCCCAAGTAGATGCCAAATTAAGCCAAAGTGATCATCGTGAATACCAAACAGACAGTTTATCATGGTAATAGTATCGACTGTCTTTCATTTTGAAACAGATGCTACCTTTGCTCAAAACGCTTGCTAATATCCTTGAATACAGAGAGTCATTTCAAAGCCAGCGTGGCTTCTGTGTGGAAATTATTGCCCTCAGAAGAGCTTTGGTGCCTCAACTATCAAAGCATTAAACATCTGCGCTCAAACAACGATCACTTGGGACTATGAAAAAATTATGAGTCATGAATCGATTTGAGTTTGTTTGGGCTCTGAAAAGCACAAAGAGGCAAAATGCAAAAATTTTAGGTTGCCATAAATAATGACGTCAGTCTCAGATGTCTTTTAGAAAAACACCTACATCAAACAGTAATCTATAAAGCTCAGAGAATAAATATGCTGTTCAGAGGAAAGAGATGTGACTGGGAAAGAAGAGACACTGGGAATAAAGAGGAGACAGAAAAAATAGAGAGATAAACAGACTACAAGAGAAGAGAGAACAGTAAAAAGTGTCTGCTGTGTGACAAAATGATGTACACAGTCAGTTCCCCAAGGGCCCTTCCAGAATGTTCCTCTCCTCTCCATTTTTACCAGAGGACAAAAGGAGAGACTGACAGGATGTGGCGCCCCGTGGATCAGCCAAACGTTGCCGTTTCATTGCCGGCTTTCTTAATGTCACTATTTTAGTACCAGAGAATACGTCGCCATGGCAACAGCTCCTCACCATAATGTGTTACAGTGCCACAGTAGCGTTCAGCCCAGTCCCCCAGTGATTTTTATTAATTAAACGGAGGTTCAAGGACCAGCCAGGTGAGATAAAATCATGCCTGCTGTGACAGGGACAGAGATATGAGTACTAAACTACATCTGCCCTCTCAGACAACCACCAAACCTCACAGAACACCAACACCACCATTCAGAAAGTATGGCGCTACACTTTAAAAAAAAAAAAAAGAAAGAAAGAAAAAAAAAAGATGCTTAGTTAAACTTAGTTAAACTCTGTTGTTTGAGGTTAAAAAAAAAACAAAACAAGAACACTTCCTAATAGTGCAACATCTATAGGGAAAATATGACCAGCGTGCTGGCTGGTTCTGTTTACAGTAATTGGTTCTTGACTCAGTTCATTCATTAGACTGAGAACATTACACACACTGATATCACTGAGCTCCAGACGCTCATGAGCCAAAAACATGACCGTCCTCATACAGCCTGAATTTTAGCATGTGGACTCACACTGTTAACCATTTGGTTAAAAATGAAGACCTGGATGGTCATTTTTAGCATGCATGTGGAACCTGAGTGATTTCTGCTGTGAGTTCTTTTATCAGCCATGTCTGTTTGCAGACACATCAGTTCTGCTCCTTTCCTCTATCAGAGGGGATTCAGAGGGACGTCCATGTTCAGCTCCAGGAGGGAGGAGCAGTCAAAGGGGAGTAGCAGCTGTCAGCTCTCCAGGAGATGTGCACTAAAGCTACGGCTAAGTGGGGCTCAGCAGGAAGGTGACTGGGTTTCTGCCGGTCTGCTCCAGAGCTTCAACAGAGGCCGAGCCAGAGAGAGAATAGTAAACACAGTCCTGTCATCTCTCTCTGTCTCTCTCTCTCTTTCTCTCTTTCTCTGTCTCTCTCTCTTTTTCTAAATGTCCTGAGGGATATTTAGTCCGTCCTCTGATTCATGTGGGAATAAATTTGTGTTTTCAGATGACTGGTCCTGCAGAGACCACAGTGTAATCTGCCAAACTATACAGCAGCTGGATCAGCCGACCAACAACAGCTAACGAAATCTTTCAGAGAGCACCTAGGGACCACAGAATCTTATATCCATAGTGACTTATACAAACTGGGAAATGAGACGTTCCTCTGCAGCAGAATCTAGTAAGTCTTTGAAAATGAATGCATTCTTCATGGGTATGACATTGCTGCTAAACAAGCTGGAATATCAAAGGGAATGGCAGCAGAGCAGAGCAGAGAGCAGGCCTAATTAGCTGTTTCTGCATATACAGCAGTGAGGAGATATCCCTGGAGATATGTTCACTGACCAGCTCTCTATCTCCCTCACACACACACACACACACACACACACAAGCACATCACATCATTTTCATTTCATTTTCTTGTAAC